>NW_020884991.1:682630-952686 GCF_003945725.1 Corapipo altera
GGGCACCTGCCCGCGCCCCGCCCGCCCGCGGACCGGCCCCGCTCGGCCGTTGCACACGCCGCGGGGCGAAGCGGGGTTTAAACCCCCCGGCAAACCCTTCCCGCCTCCACCGGGCTGCTGGAGTGGCGGCCACGCGGCGCGGATTTCGCGGGGCGCAGCTCTTTGTCGGAGGTGAGCGCTAGAGCCATGCCTGCTCTGTTCCGGGCCATTATACTCTTCCCTCTCTCTGCCAAGGAGTGTCTTTATTGGTTACCAGGTTTGCCAATAAAACGCGCGCGTGATAAAGTGTTGGTTTCCAGGAAAAGTACTTCTGTTTTTTAACCTCCTCCTTGCTGTCCAATTACTGATGTGTTCAATCTCCAAAGAACAGCTTCGTAAAACTGCCTGGTAAGCCCAGAGACAAATGCCTTTGCACCGTTGTTACAGATGTGTAAATGTACACAAACATATATACACACACATGCACAGCTACATGCACGCGTGGTTTTCAGGGTTTTACAAGGTATTTATGGTTATTAAGTACAATCACACCAAAGAACTAGTCTCCTTTAAGGCTCCTAGGAGCTATGGTAATACAAGTAATAAAACTTCGATATCTGCATATGCACTTTTATGAAGTCACAAATGCTGTCTTTGCAATTATTTGTGCACTGGTCAAAGTAACCCGTGCTTGTTTGCATACAGAAAACAATGTCTCACTCTGCAAAAAGTAAAGTAGAATAAAAAGAGGTGAAAGAATAGTTTAAAAAGTAGAGCTCTCAAGATGTAGCTATTATTTTCCATAAACCACCAGGAATGCACAAAAGAGATGGGTTTTTAAATGCACTCTGTGTAACAAACACATGAAATTTGCAGCTGCAGGAGTCCCATGGGCTGTGACCTCAGGCAAGCCCCTCTTTCTAGTGGGTCTCTGGCCTCAAAATGAAGCAGCATACAATTTAAAGGCAAAAGAAGTCGTCATTCAGTTCCTGAGTGTGTTGCATCTGCAGTTTCAATTCTTTCTCTCCCTCCTCTGCCTCCACAAGGCTGGTAGGCATAATTTGAACAGAAAAGTTGCACTGAAGCAGAAAAGGGCTTTGGCAGGATGTATTTCGGTGTCTTCCCAAATAGTGCTCCTTCTCTGTTCTCAAAGACTAAGTAAAAGCAAAGCTTTCAATCTTTCTTTTTTATTCCAGTGGCATTAGCCCCCTTCATTTGACCACATGTTGTGTGCATGGCTCTGGCATATCACCTACCAAACTGCTGAGCTCATGCCCCAATTCCTGCCCCAGTGAGACCGGCTGGCCAACTGTGATGGCAACATGGCTAATGTTTGTGTGTAAGGATGGTATCAGACAAGCCAGACAAGGTCAGTTCCCCTGTTTTGCAAAGCAGAAGGGATTTCTAGCCTGTATTCAGTGGTGGATGATCAATTTAGAGGTGCTACACTTAATAAATAAAAATAGAGGTATTTTAAGATCATGTAGCGTGAAGGAAAGGACTCTCAATGGGTTGTGTAAAACAATTAAGTTTTCTGCCTAGCTTAGAGATTCTTAACCATGGCTTACATTTAAAAATGAAAATAATTTCACAGGTATAACTGCACATGTGTAAGCGTGGTTGGTTCAGTAGAGAGGCAGATATGTTGCTTTCTTTAGTACACAGTTTTTGTTCTCAAGAGTTTGCAGTGGGCACTGCAAACATTGAAACAGTAAGTTACAAACAGAACACTTGGGATAGGACACTCTGGTTGGTATCTTCCCCCCAGTTTAGATGAGCTTGCCAGGTAGCAGAAAATATAATTCATTTTTCGGTGAAGCCTTCTGCACTGCCTGTGTGATGGGGGCAGAAGGAGTCTTGTCATGGGATGGAGGCTGCAGCTACCATAACCGTCCCTGTGGCAAGAACACCCACAGAAACAGGTAATTTGCCCCTCCCACACCAACTAACAGCCAGAAGCAAAAAATGTTAAAGTGGCTTACATCATCGTTTGCCTGTATCATTACTAAGGAGGAACTGAAAGCTGTTTTATGAGGAGCAGACAGACAAAACTAGCTTGAGCTTGAGACATAAAAAACCCAAACCACTAAGATACCTGAAGGCATCCCAATTAAGTGATATTACCATCCCGATCAAGATGCAGTCATTGTTAGTAAGCACCCCTGATTTTTAACAGAGATATTCCAATTAAGTAGATTTCCTGATTAGGCACACTTAAATTAAGTGGAGAGAACAGTGTAGAGGAAACCTGCATGGCTTTTTAAGTGGAGAACTTTGTCGCTTGCAACAGAGCATAAGGGGAGTTCGGGCCACGGAGCCAAAATCACAGCAATGCCCCTTTGCCCCACACTGAGCAACCATCTAACCTTGAAGGCATCCAGCCTTGGTCGGTGCCTCCGTCTTTTACCTGCGTGTTCCCCGGGCACTGGTAGCTCTGCTGCTGGGCATGCCTGCAACTGCCTGAGTCAGAGCATCTTGGCACCTGTTTTCAGCCTAAATCCCAGTGGGATCCAAAAAGTAGGCAGAGTGGCGTCTAAGTACCCGCAAGGTCTGATCCAATAGATAATGTCTTGGGCTTTGGGATAGATTTGAAGGGAAAGTTCTTATCATCTCTGCACCACGTATCTTTGTATTTTACAGGTCTCAACTCTGGCCAGATCTTCATGGTTTTTGGATGGTGTGACTTGAAGTGACACATTTTGGCAGTAGTCGAATAGCTTTTTATGCTATTGCCTCTCTCCTTGTTACTCAGGCCTTGAGCTTGAAGGTCTGGAGAAAAAAAATGCAGACAGCAAGACTTCCAAACACTGGTCCTTCAGAAAGCTCTGAGCTGAACCTGCCAAGTATGCTGAGTGAAGAAGGAGAGAAGGGTTTGAGGCTTATATCTAGATGTGTTGTGCTTAATATTCACCACGGGCATAGCTTCAACTGAAACAACTGTTCTGGGTAGGAGAGAACTCTGTAAAATAAGGTTGCAATGACAGGGATGGGCAGCCTGGGCCATGGGAAGAGTTTTGTGTCTCTCTCTCTCTCTAATATATATATAAATATATATATATTTATTTCCCTCCGTAGGCTGGGCATGTCTTGCGTCTACACACTGAATAAGGGAAGGAATGTGAGCCCTCCACCACACCTCTAGCTTTCAACATTTGCTGAGCCTGTTTGTCTATTTTGGTTTGGTTTTGTTTTGTTTTTTTTCCTCCTATGACTTTTGAGATTGTAATCTCAGCAGGTTAGGGACTGCCTTCTGTTCTACATTTGTACACTGTCTAGCTCCTGACTGTGCCTGGATCTTGAGCTGATGTGCTAATAATGAGTAAGCATAATTTTGTTGGGGGATTCTCTTCAAGGATTCATCTGGAACTGATTGGACTGGGGATAAAATAGACCATTTCTGTTGGAAGAGGAGGGCTTATGGTAATTACTCAATTAAAATGATCACTTTCTGCAGAGGTGAACACAGGTGTTGCATTCAGTAGTGTTCATGATGGATTTGCATATAGTGAATAGTACATCATGTCCCTCTTTCTCCTAAATTTTGGGGAATGGCAGCAGCTGTCAAAACCTCTTTGAAGAAAATGATGACACCGAGTTTTCTTGCTGACCTGCAGCAAAGGTGTGCTCTTGATGTGTGCCTGCTTTTCAATTTGCCTACCCATAGAAATTCCAAATGTAGTAGTTTCATGTAGTTATTTTGTCTCAGAGGTCTCCTGCATGTGTGTCATCCTGACCTTGCATGGCTGTGTGGCGTTGCAGTAAATCAGTCCAGAAATTCATGTTTGAAATTAATGCTTAAATTTATTTTATTTTTTCTTTTCATATTCTGCTTTCCCTTTCAAATGAGGCCAGATCCTGAAGCCATTAGACTGAATTGCATCAGTTGTGGCTCTGGCTTGGAGAAATTAAAGACAAGTACTTGAGCCAGCTCAGCACCACCATGGTGAATACACTCACAGAATTTAAGCCACTGGAGAGTGAGCAAGGCTAGAGCTTGGATGATGCTGCTAGATTTCATGTATGTGTATTATGTGCCAAGTAGCACTGTGGGATGGTATTAGAGAAAACTGCTGGTTTAGGCAGTTCAAGCATTGGGGTTGGTTTCTTACTCTGTTTGAAAACTGTCCCTCACAAAGTGCAGTATGCAAGGGATACATCGGGTTTTTTATGCAGACTTAAATATGCTCATTAACTCTTCAAAATAATGTTATCTCTTCCAGCGCATTTCCCATTTAAGTGAATGGAAATGTTCCCATTGACTTTAAAGCACAATTTCCTCCACCTACTCCTTCTTAAGAGACTTAATCAAGCATGTTTAGTAGAAACCTATGAGAGCTGTCTAATGACTGGCTCGCTTTGCCCAGGGAAAAATGTAACTGTATACACTGAAACACGATGCTGAAAACTAAGTTTAGGAGAAAGTGTTTAGTCTAGTGTTAGATGAATGATGGAAGCTTGTATTTGTGAATAATTTATTTGACAATTGGTGAGGGGAAAAAAATGACCAAATAAGTTCTTTGCTCGTTTTTCCTTGCCTGTCTACCAAACTGGCTGAACAATACTCAAACAAATTGCTAATATTTATTCAGGAGCAAAGAGGTCAGCTTTTGTCAAAAATGTTTTTAGCAGTGACTTGGACAAGCACCAGATTAGCTTAATTTTCTTATGTCCTCTGCATAGTAAACACAGGAAGTTATGCTATTAGTTACTGAATTCACTGTGAATTTTGCATCTTACTAGCCATGCTTATACGTTATTGCAAATCCTATATTGTAAAGATTCTGCCAATACTGGAGCCTGGCTTTCATGCCTCCAGACAACCTCCTGAGACTTGAGAAACCTCGGTGAGTTTCACTTTATAGCCTGTACAATGGGTGCTGCCCACTTTCAGCCCCTTCTGCCAGGGACTTCTTTCAAGTCAGGTGCAGCGTTGTAGATAACAGCTACACACAGGGCTGAATGAGTAGAAGCTCCACTGCTAAAAAGAAGTTGTGTTTTGTGATCAGGAAGGCTTCCATCTCCATAAATGATGATGCAAATAGTTGCTGATTGCCAGACAGAAGGTGCTTATTAATTATTTTTCCTCTTAGTGAGAGAGGAAATACAGACAGATGACGGAGTCTCTGAAGAGCTGTCTTTATTAGCTTGACCTGACAGCAGTACAGAGGTGTTTTGCTTGGGGACAAAATCCACGTTTTGCCTTGCAATTTAGTGAGCTTGTCTGCTTTGCCTCCCACGCTTCCTCCTACAACCTTTCCCTTCCCCTGTGACACACCCAGACTTCTTTTTTGCTAGTCCTTCATCCTCTGCTACCTTCCTGCCTTCTCCCATGCTACAAGAGCTTAAAAGTGTTTGTTCTTAAGTGAATATATATTTTAATCCTTTTTTTTAGTCCTCCTCACCCCTTTTGAAAGACAGACAAATCTACTTTCTGTGCAAAACACTAAAGGGACAAGTGCATGCCTCCTTCCACAAATGATCTCTCTGATCCCAAATCCAGTGCTGTTGCTGACAGTAGGTTTCGAATTAAAACAAGGGCTTCTATGGGACTCGAACACCTCTACGGATTTTCACCATGGGTTCCCAGAGCACTTTCAAGCGCCATGGGAGTCAGGGGAAGCTGTAGGTACTTGAACACCTCTTAAACTGGGTCCTGTTGGCTTGGTTCCTGCCCACACCTCCTACATACACCATCAGCAGTTGCCTGTACTTATGCTTATTCTCTTTGAGAGGGTAAGATTTCAGGTGCTTTCTTCATTATTTTCTATTCCAATGGGAACAGCCCACCTTTTTTGTGGCTTTACCTGTTCAGGACTGACTGTGTGTGTGAGAGTGCAGAAAGGGGAGGCAAGGTGGGTCCTTGGTCCCCAGCCTTTCTTAGTTTCCGTCTGCTCCCAAAAGCTGCCTAACAGTGTGAAGGAGATGGGTCTTAGCATCATTTCTTCTTGGTCCGTGGGATGTACTTGCCTCTGCCTGCAGAAAGGCTCAAATCTGGTCAAGGCTGTTGCAGAACAGGGAAGGGAGGGTATGAGACATATAAAGAGCAGTTCATAGTATTCTTTTGTATCTTAGCTCAATGAACTCCCAGTACACATAGAAAAGCACTGCCTGATTAAATGCTACAGCCCTTGGCTTTATGTACTGCGTCACAGAGACTAGAAGCACACAGAAATACACTGAACTCCATGCCACAGACTGAAGCAGTCACTTATGACTTTGTCCTCAGACATGACCCAAATTCAGACTAGCTTTGTTTGTATTTGGCTACAGAAAGCCAGCTAGATGTCAGCCCAGCTTCTGGCATAATTTGGAGCAGTGACAAGTTGGTAATGAAGTACGTGCTGCTCTCACAGCCTCATCCTCCCACCTGTTTCTGACAATAAAGAAGAATGGAGTAAACCCAGGGGCTTTTACCCTGGCTACTCCCCCCGGGCATGTGGGCTCAGTGAGTCAGTGCCAGGAAGACAGTGCAGGAGAGCAGTGCAGAGTGTGGGGAAACCGTGTTCAGGCTCAGGCCTTTCTTGGTGTGATGAAAAGTCAGAAGGTGTCCTTAACAGAAAGAAGAGACCAAACCCCTGCCTACCCTGGCCTTGTTCAGAGGCAGCTCTTTCCTAAAGCCCCAAGTGTGAACTGAATAAATCAGAAACGTGGACTTCAGGATTTGATGCTTGCAGGGCTGCTCCTAAGTTGTTTGTCTGTGCTGAGTGTGTTTCCTTCTGCGTGCTGCTTGTAGGATCAAACCCTGCTGTGCTGCAGAGAGTCACCTCTTCTCCTCCTGAAGCCAGAGGCAGCTCAAGGTAATCAACATGTATAGGAATAAGCTCTGACAGTGGAAGCCTGGTAAGAGCACAGTTTAATTTCGCTGTGGTATGCAGCACTCCAAGAAAACTCCCAGACTCAGTTCTTTTCCTTCAAGCACAATCCCTTATCAAGGTCCTTGGCAGCAATTCACTTACAGAAAGGAGCAGCTGTCATGGTATTCCCACATACAAACACAAAAAAACAACCCCTCCCTACTTTCAGTGCTGCAATGTTATGTAGTAAGAATAATTACAATATTTAACACTTGTATCTGTGCTTTTAATCTTCAAAGCACTTAACGAGCACTAGGTGCAGGTAATTGTAGCTGCAGAGTGATGTGGCCGTTTGCAAAGAAGGAGAAGAATTGTGTGCATGACTGCTCCACTGGTCCTGTGCAGCGTGGGCACAGAGCAAACAGGACTGTAAAGGCTCAATGACATGGACTTTCTGGGCTGTCAGGGTTGATTTTTCCTGTCTCTGGTCACTGCCCTCCTGCCAAAGGTCACTGACTTCTCAGATCTGTTGGTGGAATCACTCACCTTATGGTTTCCCAAACCATCTCAGTCCCAGTGAACTTAGGGGAGACCTATATGGTAAACCATGTTAGCTGACCTGGCTTGTTTTTACAGGAATGAATGAGGGAGTGCTTGGATGAGCAGGTCAGCTGGAAGACCTGGGAAAATGGTAACTCCTGGCAGATGGGCAGAAAAGAAGGTGACTCTGGAGAGGCTTGTAGGAGGGCTGTAGGAGGCTGACAATAGTAGCAGCTGGCACAGGACATGTGTATCTGACAAAGAGAGACGAGCCCATGCTGGTTCCTCCTCCTTTGGTTTGTCTCTCAGTCCTAAGGAATTTGATATCGAAAATGTCACTGTAAAAGGTATTATTTGTTTCCTTAGTCTTCTTGCTTGTCCATGAGGCTCTTGACTCACACTGGAAAACCAGAAGGGGTAGTGGAGAAATTTGTGCTGCTTTTAATGTTTTTGCTTTCACATATATTTTGTGGAGCAGAAGGACAAGAGACAGCTCCTAGGTCTTCTTGTAAGGAGGGAGGTCACAAGACACCTGTTTAGTCCTACCATTTTTATGGCCATCCGTTATTGCCTCAGTCTGCAAAACTGGCCATTTTCTCTTGCAATGTTGTTCCTATGTTCTCTTTTGTTTTGCTTTCGTAGCAGGATTGCTCATCCACAAGTACTTGGGTAATGCCTCTGTTATTGCTTAGAGTAGGTAAATGAGATTAGTGGGTGTGAAATGCATCATTGGAACATACAGCTCTACAGGGTACCAGCTGCCAGCATCTGGGAAGCTAGAGCATAGCCATACACAGGGCATCCTGACCATCCAGTTCAACTCCTTGCCTTCACAGGCAAGAGGGCTTTATATTTATTAATGTGAAGTGATCACTCTGGCAAAACAAGGCAGTGTTGATTTGGTGCCTTCCAAACTCAATGACTCCATGAGTCTGTGTACTGACTGTACTGTTTAGATAAGTTTGGGGCCCACATACCTTTTAATTTGATTTCAAACAAAGCAAATACAAATGTAGCTGCTGGAACCTTTGTTTTCACTGGAAATCAGACTCTTATCTGTGCCGTATGAATGCCTGTCCTTCCTGCTGCTTAAGAGGAAAATTAAGGTAATATATAGTAAGGTAATAACAATGCAACAACAGGAATTGGTTCACTCAAAGGGGTTAGCTCGAGGTTTGCTTTTATTTTAACTGTTCATGCACATAGTAATTTTTGCCTTGAGGATTGTTTTGGGGAGAAAGATTGTGAAACTCTGCGCTAGTTCTCTCTTGTGCTGCAGCTTCGTTATTATGTATGTAACTCCAGAAAATGAGGTCTCAACTTCATGAAAATATACCCCATAACTGTCTCTCTCCTTTTGGTTAGTGAGGTTTTAGTAATATAATTCTTCCAGTTTTTATTATTATGAATTGGATATCACTTTTTCTTTTGAGAATCCACTCCTGAAACGGATTGATGAAATGAGAATCTTGCCATTCTCTTAAAAAAGAGGCTTCTTGACCTCGTTAGAGAGAAAGGCATCCAGTGAGTGTGAGCATACCTCAGAAGCAAGAAAAAAAAGCTCTGTGAAGAAACACATGAACAAACCAAACTCTGTAGTTTAACCTTATGACTCTTAAGTTCCTCCTCTTTTTTGAGGCCTCAAATATTGCAATTGGCAGTGCTGTGGAAGGGGTAGCTCTCAAAACCAGCTGCTTCCAAGCAAGCAATGCCCTGAGAGAAGGAGCAAACCTGAGCTCTCAGCTCGGTGACTCAGTCTGCTGCCTGTACAGTTCTGTGGCAGGACTCTCTGTGAGACCAGGAAAAGAAACCCAGAACAACCCTGAAATCCTCTCCCTTGCTCACACCATTCCAATTAAGTGCAATCAATTGCTCAATCAATCTTTTGCTCTTAATAAAGTTGGTTATCTTTTTCCTTCTAATTCCCCTCCAGGTTTTTTAACAATTGTTCAGACAGACACAACAAGCAGCTTTTGTAAAGGAAGAGTGTAGGCGTTTCCTTTGGCTGTTTTCACTTTCTGCCTGTGATGATGTTATGCTCCGCACCCTCCCCAAATCCTAATCATATACAATGAGTGTACTGGGAGCCCATTTTTTTTTCCAACTGGCATGGATTGAGTACCCTAATTTGATAGCAAAATCATGCCAAAATATTTGGGGGGAGGGGTGGGCAGGGAGGGAGAATAGACATTTTGTCATCTTTGCATTGCTGATGAGTCAGACCATTTAAACTAAAGAAAGGTTTAAAAAAGGGAGGGGAAATGCTCTCCAGCCTTATCTAGTCCAACATTAATTTGGGTAGAAGGTAGGAGTGGAGGAAGTCGGAGCAAATCTGTTCCTCATTCAAGTTGCCTTTACATGGTTACTGTTGCCTGCAGGCTGAAAGAAGATGCATTAACTTGTTGTCCACCAGTGAGTGACTGTGACAGAGAGGGAGAGACCCCACGTGTAGTCACCCTGGTTTTGTGTGTGTGCAAAAGCCATGCATGCTTGATGTGTGTATGTAAAACAACCAGCACTGGCTTCCATTGCATTGCTTCAACAGTCCTGCATGGCCGTGTGGGAGGGAGACTATAGTGTACCTGTACAAAGCATATTTATACCTGAATACACCTGTCCCTGATCGGTTTAGTGCTCCTGTCTTAAAAAAAAACAAACAAACTGTCCTTAATTGACACTGATATGGTCATGTGAGGATTATCTGTGGGTCAGGCTGTGTCTGGAAGCCTAACTGGTTGGTCTCATTCAATGTGGATGAGAAGATTAGATGGAGCAGATATCAAGTAACTTAACTAAAAAAAAAAAAAGGTGTAGTCAGGAGAGTTAGGAGTGACCTGAATGGGAAGAAGAGGTAAGAAGGTGTGGTACTGGTGTTACTGTGGAAAGTGCCAGCAGCATAGTCCTTACTTAAACTTTACTTAAACTTGCCTGTGTGTTGATTTTAACATAGGGACAGTCAAGTCGACCCTATACGTTGAAGGAAAAGAAAGGGGCAACAGTCAAGAAAATAGCCTTACCTCACTATGAAATGAAAACATACCAAGTTAGTGGGAAGCCTTACGTCCTGGGAGAGGAATTACACTAAACAAGGGCACATTTTCACTGCAGCAGCTCCTGCTCCTGTCAGCAGACTCAAGCAAGCCTTGCATTTTCATGCAATGCTCTGGGCACTGGCTGCTTGTGCACAGGGCTGGCTTCTCCACTGGGTTTTGCAAATCATAGCAACCCTGTGCTCCTGTGTTTACACTGCCATCAGTCCCCTAGTAAGGTGCCTTGTAGCTAGCTCAGCTGGGCCCATCCTGCATGCAACTGCTGTGGTGCAGACATGCCCTGGGACATTTAAAAGTAGGTAAAACTCAGATGAATATGCTAAAGGTGGTAACAGGGTAGTGAGAAGGAAGTGCTATTCTACCTAATGGGCCATTTTCAACTCTGTTTTTGAGGCTAACCATGCTGGAAGGTGAAGAGGTGAGGAATAAAGTTACTCTTTTTATTATATCACTGGTCACAGTCTCCAGCTGACTCAGTTGCAGGCAGAAGCCTCCAGTGTAGCTCAGAGGAACGCTGTTACAAATGATCCTAAATGACAGTGACTCCAGTGTGTCACTGTCACTGTTAATATGGCAGTGGAGACCAGCTGGATGCAGAGGTTTCTCATGAATGCCCCTTTGCTTGGCTTTAGGGATGGAGGAGCTGTGTAGGAGCTGCTGTGCTGGTGGCAAGCCAGGAGACTATCTCCTTGCACTGGGGTGATCCTCCCTTGGCTGGGTCTTCAAGCCTCAGGGCTGTTTGCATTGTAAGGATGGCACAAAGCAGTCTTACTTCAGGGAAGGATTGAGGCCGGGCCTTATCTCGCTTTGATTATATTAAATAATCTATCTGTCTGCCATGTTATTTACATAACTCTTATTTAAATACTTTTACATCAGACACACTGAATCATGAGACTGAAAGTCTAGACGATGCTTGCTAGGCTCAGCCTGCCTTTAACCCTCCTGTGTTGCCATTTTTCTTGTCTTTCCCTTCAGGATTACCCTACTCTGCCTTTGGTCTGTCAGGGACATATGAAGTGCCTGGTGGTCCCAGGATTTGAGAGTGAGCAAAATGAAATTGCTGAGGTGAGAGATTGAGAACACAGAGGGCAGAGAGAAGGGAGGGGGAGAAGGCAGCAGGGAGGAGGAAGATGGCTGAGTTGTTTGTCTCGTTTTACTAGGTCAGCTCTGAGTGAGGCTGCAGGGCAAATGGCTTTGGATGGACAAACTTAGGACAGGACGTTATCCCAGGAACTTGCCTTCTGGCAGGCGCTGCCCTGGCCAGCTGCTATAAGAGATAATTCATTTTGGGAAGAGCAGAAGAAGAAGGTGTAGTGTTACCTCGTGCTAAGCAGGCTTATAGAGAGAGGTTAGAAGCTGAGAGTTTGGAGAGAGCAAATGGAATAGAGAAGACATTTATCATTTTAGAGAAAAGCCAAGAAAGCCCATTAATTTCCCCAGGTTCTCCCCACTCCTCTAAAAGTGCATTATAAATTACTGATAATTCATAAGTGGCTTGTGTTATGGCATGCTTGACAAATTCATCTGTGTCTCCTTCTGAAGGCACATTCCAGGTTTTATGTCTCACTGTCACAAGCCTTGTTGTTATGATTTTCATTATATGTTGATTTTGATATATGTTTTCTGCGACACTTGTGTGCACTGGGACCGAATCTCTGCTTTCGAAAAAAGGAGGACCGGGGCTTCTGGTTCCTCATCTTTCACTTCCCTATGAAAAAGGTTTTGTCGAGGGTTGCTTTAGCAACTGGCTGCCTCTTCCAGAGGGCTTGGGAATGTCAAGGCTGAGATGGAGCAGCACTTCCACCTAGTGGTCTGCAAAAATTAAGGCAAGTGCTCCAAACTTAGGAGTTCCAAGTCCTCAACAAGTCCGTGAAGTTCATCTCTGGAACCGTGTATCTTGCCCTAATATGAAGCAGTGGATTATTCACTTTCCAGAAAGGATAACACAATAATACGGGTTTTAGTTGTATTTGCAAGTAATTTTTTGGATTTAGTTCTGTGGGAATTGATGTGATTCAGGGATGCTGTGACAGCAAGTTGAAGCAGAGAAGATGATGTGTTCCTAACCCGAAGAGCAATGCAATGAAATGCTGTGCTACGCTTACAAAGTGCTTGGCACCAATCTATGCATCACACAGTATTTTACACGTCTGTATTCACCCTTACTTTGCAGTTGGAGAAAATGAGGTATGTGGGAGGATGGTAGATACTTTAAGAAATAGTATTTGGTTCAAAACCTTGTTTTTGGGTACTGCATGTAGATACTGTTCCCCAGGGAAGCTGAACAGTGAACTAAAGTCAGTAAGGATTTAGAGCACATATGGATTCAACATAGTAGGATCCTGGTCTGCTGGATACTGTTCCAGTGCAGATAAATAACCACCATAGCAACAACCACAGTAAAGTATAGTACCAGAGGAACCTGAGACCCTCTGCAAACCAGACCCGGTGTCTCAAGCCAAGCTCTCAGAGAACTGAGACTTGCTCATCCCACAAACAGATACTTCTGAACAAGTTAGAGGTGCCAAACTGAGGATAACTAGGTGGGCTTAAATCACACTGGCAGACCTGTTGGTAGCAAAAGCCTGTTGGTAGCAAAAGCCCTATAAACTATAAACAGGTTTGCTGTCTCCTACTGCCATTGCCAAGCTGTACTGCCTTCTTTCAGCAGCTGTTGTGAAAGAGGAACTTGCTGTTCTGCAAGGGTTGTTTCCCAACAAGGAGGCTTAAAGGGTGGAATTGTTATTGTGAAGACTGGGGAATTACACACACGCACACACACACACACAGAGGCACACACACACACACACACACACACATATACCCACACCTCCTCTGATTCCTGTGAAGGGAAGCTGTAAGTTCAAAAGTGAGGATCAGAGCAACTGAGGTGATTCTGCTGTGAATGCAGTATGTGATTGACATCTCCAGGCTGATTCAACATCCAGGCATGATATAAGGTGTGTTGAAGTTATTTTAAGGTGCTGTGGCTTGCCTTAGGGTATCCTGAAATTCTGACACCCTGCCAAATACTTGACTCCCTGGGGGATGGGATGATCTTCTGATAGCCACACCCTCCTGATTGGCTGCCCAAATGCAATTATATTTAAAAAAATCTTTATTGACAGCAAAAAATGAATAATTTCTACTGGAGGAACACATAGGTCATTGTTCCTCTTCTGCTGTATGACTCATCTAGATCAAGCTGTCTGTTTAGTGTATATACTAATGCAGTAACTTGGAAAACCTAACCCATAAGTACTTCTTTTGTTTCCTAAAAAACAATCACTGGATGCCTTTTGAAACTTTTCAATTTTTTTTTTAAGCCCTGCCATGTTTTGGAAAGAGAAGAGCACGGGCACTTTCTTGGCAAATCTTCCGTAACATTTTCTGTTCCACCCTTAGACAGTACCTTCTTTTACTGAGCTTGCCACAGAAGTGCTTTACACCTCTGAAGAGAGGAAACCTTAACGGCATGCCTGTGAGCTGAGCGAGCCTGAAGGCTAGCACAGTGTCACGCCTTATCATTACATCAGGTCTGAAATATCTTCCTGAGGTCCAGACCCTGAGCATGACCTCCCTTGACCCAATCCATCAACACTCAGTAGCAACCTTCCTGGGACAGGGGCAAGATGCAAGCCTTTACCCCAGGCCCCCACTTTCCTCCCACAAACACATAACATTTAACTCACAGCTCCTCGTGTCATTGAGGTGGCTGCAGTGTCAGGACAGGAGCTTTGGGGATGCAGATCCACCCCTGCCACTCTTTTTTGTCCATCCTCCTGTTGCACAAGTGAACACGTTTGCAAGAGCACATTGCCTTCCCCAGCCACCTCCATGTGCAGCTGCTTGCGTCCTGCCCCTTTGGCACAGCAGAATTGCCCCATGTGTGATGCAGCTGGAGAGGGCTCTGCCCACAGAGGAAGCACGACGTTCATCCTGAAATGCAGGAACATTTCTGAGTGCCTTGTTCTGAATCAAAACCCTTGGGTTTTTTGTTTTGTTTTGTTTTGTTTAACGGTGGTTGTCTGTTAGCTCCTGAATTCTTTCAGATGAGGTATTAGTCAGAAATAGGCTAATATGCAAATAAATATACTACCCCCAATTAAAAAAAAAGTACTTCAGAGCATGCACTTATCTTAGTACTGCTTGGGTAGTTGAAGCAGCTGCAAGAAAGCTAATAGCAGGGTTGAAACCAGACTTGCCAGCAATTTCATTCTTGGCCAGACAGTCAATTTTTTCATGCTTTTGTCTGGCTGTCTCTCGGTAGGGCTGCACAAGGAGAGCAGTTTTACTTTCTTTCATTATTATACATATATTTTTCTGCTGAATTCATCTATGACTGCCATAATAACTCAGTGGCACTCTGTTTCCAAGAAAGCTTGAGTGACTGAATAATGAAGATGAATCAGGAATCCAGAAAAAAAAGGAGAAAATTCTTCTTTTCCATGCAGCCCAAACCCAATAACCTGCTTTTGCCAACCTGTCCCTATGAACTAAAAAAGAGGCATTCATTTGTACTGCCTCATTTTCCTGTATGTACGGTGAAAGGACTTTTTGTTGCTATCTGTCACCCTCATGTACACTTTCTAAAGAACCTGTACCCCCTTCTACTACAGGCAGTACGGAGAGCAGTTATTTTTAATAGGAACTCATTTAACATACCTATGTGTTGGTTCGTAGCAGAGGTCACACTCTGGACTTCGTTGCAGCTGGGATCTTCCTCTGGACAAAGGTGATGTGTCTTAGGGCGTCTTTGGCTTGGCAGGAACGTTTATTAAAATACCACAAGTTCAGACAATGCTGGTTACGAGGAGTGCACAGTGCGTTATATGTGGGAGGACTGGCGCAGAGTTTCCAGTAAAAATGAAGTGACTTAGAAAACTCTTCTTCACCCTGGCACATCCCAGGGAGCGTATTCTGTGTCTGTGTGTCTGGTGAAGCCTGCTCACACTCAGTGCACAATGTGTGCCTGTACATGTCTCACAGAAAATCTTGGGAATCGTTTAGCTCCTAGCTTGCGCACAGCACAGGTTTCAAAGTGTCCCAAAGTGTATTTTTTTGTGTCCAATGAAAGTCTGTCTCGGATTTTAAGCATAGCAGGGGTCATAGTTTCAGCTGCTGTAAATCAATGAAGTCTCAGGGAAGCTGGTGGGGCTTCACCAATTTACGCCAGCTGAAAGCTTGGTCCTTGACTATCCCCAATACTCTGCCCTGAAGATGTATGCGGCGTAGGCAGGAGGCAGTAGCGCATGTAATGACAGCCTGTGGAGCTGGAGCACAATGCCCGGAGTGAGCCACGGAGCTAATGCAATGTGGTTTCATCATCTATCCAGGCAATATGAGGACACCGATATTGCAAGACAATTTCAGGCTGTTACCACAAGCTATTTTGCATCTCTTAGAGTCTTCAACTGTCACAGGAGTGGTAGTCTTTTCTCAGACTTCTTTGTTGGTGGTGAAAAAAAAGCTGTTTCTTATTTCTCTGTCTTTCTCTGGCTTCTCTGCATTTCACAGAGTGGAGAATGTTTCCTTTACCTTTTGTTTTTCATTTTTTCAGTGCTACATTTGAGTTCCAGTCAGGCCCAGGAACTTTTTGTGATCCTGGCAGTAGGTTCCAAACAGGTCATGAGGGGCTTGAACAAGAATTGCCTCAGAAAGTGGAATTCAATGGCTTCAAAGGATCAAAGTCAATTTGCACCAACTGACCCTCCAGTCCTGTTCTCTTCAGTAATTCCATAGGACTTGATTTCATGGCTGAATCTCTTTGGCTTTTGGTCTGTCTCTTGTCGTCTTTGAATTCACTGTTTGATTGTTCAAAGTATACATCAATTTTGAGTGAAAAAATAATACAAGTTAAAAAAACCAGGAGGAAAGTATTTTCAGCTTCGTTTGTTAAAACTGAGGATATAAGATTTTTTTAAACTTCATAGACAACTGGGTCAAATCTACAGATAAGTTACCTAGTGAATGGTTAATGGAGCTATGCTCACTTGTACCTATTGAGCCAGTGGCATTCCCCCCTTTTTTTTTCCTGCTTTTGACCCACAAAACCCTAGGTGAGTTGGGATCTGACAGCCTTATAGATCAGATGTTCATCTGTGCTCCAGGGACACACCTTTTGACAATCCCTTCCTATCTGTTGAGATCACTATAAAGACAAAATACAGTCACCTTTGTGAGCTGCTCAGAAGTCAGGGTGACTAGTCTGTGGTTATAAGTATTGCCTGCTTTTAGTTGCATCTTAGGGCTCTGTGTGACTTTTTCCTTCAGTTAAGTGTCTATGGGACAGGGCAGAGACATGGGTCAGAGAACTCAGACCTTCTGTCCCTATCTGCTATTGAAGCCAAAGAAAACTCTGAGTGAGACTGTGGGTACAAGTGCTATTTTCATCTGGGATGCAAGTTCCTGAAGCACTTTGAAAATCCCATTCTGTGCCTGAGTCAGCAATGCAGCATTTGGCCAGTAGTGAGGTAACTACTCACTGATTGTGTTGCCAGCAGTAAGCAGACAAACCTAAACTTTTCAGTCTGGGCTATGATTTCACTGATGTCATGTTAGTCTGAAATACAGATGAATATGACTCTGTTTCAGATACTGAGTTGTCTTCCAACACCTGAAGATTGGAGGATTTTAGTGACTAGGAGCACCTTTAGTCATCTATGCCAGTTGTACTGGAAATAGTGGTGGATAAAGGCAAGCAAATTGGGTCCTGGCACCACAGGTACTGCTTTCCTGAGCTTATAAGCTAGGTGAGTGATATAGATATCCTGAACAGTAAACAGTGTGACAACAATAAATGGCAAAGCAGTGAGTAGTGTATTTTGGGGGGAGAGAAGTGCAGAGCCCCACTTGTAACATGGGCACTTCAGTTCACATTTACATCAACCACTTCCCTCTCTGAGGGGTGAGCTCAGCTCAAGGAGAGTGCTTGGAAATAAATGTGGGAGAAGATAGATGTGTAAGGTGCTGCTTTGAGGTCTCAGGCTTGCTCGTCTTCCCCTTTCCCCTTTCTTTGAGTATCTTAGAAGAGGTTATGTCCCTTGCCCCCATTGCCACCGCCACTGTGTCTTGCTCTCCTTGCCAGGAAGAGCAGTTGCCAGGGGTGCTGTGAGCAACCTGAGGAAAGTCTGAGGGAGTAGGTAAAAAGTGTCAGGTCCTAGGTGCACTTCCCTTCTCCCCCACCTGCCTTATGGCCTTTTCATCAGCCATTGCCACCACTTGAGCCACTACTCCCACTGGGGGAATGAGCAGGTCATGACTCTGTTATTTGTGCTACCAAGTGCTACCAGTCCTGGGGCAGGAGTTGGGAGGAAGGGGAAAGCTGAACCCTGCTTTTCTGGGCTCGGCTTTTGTCCTTCCCACATCCCTCACAGCCTCAGCTCCTTTTGGAAGCAGCAGCAGTGGCCTAAGAAGGCTCAGGTAGTGGAAGGTAAGGTAAGCAGCATCTCTAAAAAGCCAGAGGAGGCTCTAAAAAATGGCAAAGGGGTTGTGTGAGTGTGACAGGATTCAGGCATCACTGTCTGCCCAGCACCTCCTCTCCTTGCAACCTCCACCCACAGGTGGTAGGAAGGTGCAAGAGGTGCACCTTCCCAGGAAAGGTGTTCTTCAGCTGGGAAGGACAGATCCTTAAGGCTGGATTGAGTAGGACTTGGTGAGAGAAGAGCATTTACCTGGAGATATTCAGAACTGGACAAGACTCTTAGCACCTGAATCTGATTTTGGAGTCACCTCTGCCTTCAGCATGGACTTGGACTAGAGTTCTCCACAGGTTACTTCCAGACAAAGTTGTTCTGTGGGTTGTCTTCTTTTCCACTTAATCTTTGGCTGTGAACATCAAGTACTGAGGTGATATCAGAGTCTATGTTTGGAGCTGGAAAATAACAGTACAGCTATAGCTGGAGGGAGTGAACCTAACTCAAATCAACTTTGGCTCTTAATGTTTGCATTTGACACAAGGTACATGCACATTATTCCTTGCTTAACATCTGTTCCAAAGCTATTGCCCTGTGTTTATAACTAGGATGCTCAGCGAAGGACTGCATCCATGGGAGATGTTGCAATTTTCAGCTACAGATTACTATCTACCTTCTGAAGGTCCATCCTAATCTTCTGGAAGACTTGCTTAAGTAAAAGCTTCTTGAACTATTTCAGTCAAAATGAGCTGGTTTAGCCAAACCTTGCGCTTTAAATAATTTGAGCTACTCAGGTGCAATGTGCTAAGAATGTCTGAGGACTCTCTTGAGCTGAAAGACCAGTTACTGGTGGCAGTGCCATCTAGGTAAGGTGACTGGAGATCGCACCTTTAGTGGATGGCACAGCTGGGGCTGGAAGAGGACATTTGGCCAGAGTGGCTGTAAAGTTAGGCTCTATTATGGGTCTATTGCTCCTCTTGTGATACTAGTCTTATGCTGGTAGACAACTCTGGTATTGAGAGACTCACTCTGGAATTACAATGAGGTGAGGAGGATGAGGGCAGTCATTTCTGTGTACTATATATTTTGTTCCATGTGTAACTCTGTAGGCCTGAAAGGAAAGCTTTTTGTCCCTAAAATATATATATCCAAAGCTACATTCAGCTGTTTCTAAACTTCAATGTGGTTTGTGAAGCAAATTCTGAGTGTCATTTGTCAAAGCATATTACTAAAAATATATTTACATTGAGGAGGATCCATGAAGCAGTCTTGAAGAATCTGAGCAAACTTCAAAAGTAATCTTAAGACCAAAGAAATTCAACTGAAGAAGGTGATCAAGTGTATTTTCCTACCTATCCCAAAAAGACTGGATAAAGGAAAAATGCTGATGGATTTCATCTCACCTTGGGAAGATCAAGTGGGAAGGAAATACTCAGTATGTACCTTTCCACCTTCCCACACAGAAGGTGCAATCCAAACCTTTTCTAGCTCTGTGGTTGCCACATTCTGGGATCCTGTTGTATCATTATTCAGATGCAGAATAGTCAGATGCTGAGACTGAGTCTATGCTAGTAAATCCAAGCGTGCCTGGCAGTCTTCCTTGGCCCTGGAAGATGATTACCTATGCTAGTACACTACTAGCACATTCTCTGGCACAAACATGGCTCATTGCAACTGACATTCGGTCTGAACAATTTTTGGGTATGGTCTGGCAACTGGAGTGTGCCAGGGACCAATAGGTACCGCTACCCAGTAGGTACTTTGCTTGCTGCCACCTCATTTAGGAAGCTCATTTGGTAGCATACTGTTCTCTGACCTCTCTGCAACTGACCCCATGCTAGGTTATAGTCAGGCTGTATCCATACCAGTAAACTAGACCATTATGGCATTAGGACAGTATGCTACTGAATGAGCATACTCCAGAGACATACTGGGTCTAGTTTACTGGTATGGATACAACCTGACTATACCTAGCATGGGGTATACATGTGCCACACTGGAATTCAGCATGAAGCATGTTGGATAGTCAACGGCCTATGCAGATACCCCAGTAAAATTCCTGGACATCCATACTTTGTTACCTTGGAGGAAGGAGAGATGGGACAATGGGGGCAAATTCTGCCATGGTGGGTCTTGGGAACACACTAACAGGGCAAGGGTAGAGGTGCCCAAAGCCCCAGTGTGTTCAATTGGCCCTTGCCAACCTAGGATGCTTACAAATGAGTACAAATTCTACCTAACTCACAGAATGATGAGAAGGAAAAACCACAAAGGAAGTAAGTTTTCCATTGTACTATCTCATTACTAGAGGTTTTCCTACAGACATGGGCAGAGACAGGATACTTTGCCCATGACACTAAGGTGGAGACTTGATTATGCCATCTGCTTAAGCAACTTGGGACAGCTTCTTGAGAATATGCACCTAATAAGGCTAAACTCTAGACTTCTGTCCAAAATGTGCTGAAGCAATTGAATCATGCCTTGACCCTCATGGCTGCATTCTGAAGTTTTGACAGGATTTCTGTACTCTCATCATCTTAACGTCTTCAGAGTTGTATTGGTATATTTACTGTACAGAGTATGTTTGGGGCTGGAAGATCAAAAAACCCTGTAGTATTCAGAGATGTTACTGGTTTCCAGGAAAACCTGGTTGATGGTGAAATGAATGTCTGGCACAGGGATCTGGGAATGTTTTGGAGAAAAGGAGACATTGTAATTACTTTTACTTTTGTCCTGCAGACTTAGAGGTAGAACGGGAAAGACAAGGATGTGCCCAGGGGTTGTGCTAGAGGCAGGGAGCCTTTCAGGCTGAAAGAAGAGGCAAAGGGAGTGAGCGTGGGACACTGGAAATGGAAGACTGGGAAGATGGAAAACTCTGAGCTGGTGATGGTGAGCCAGAGAAAAATAGTAGGCTGCAGCCAGAGGAAGGAAGTTTCATGGTCAATTTATGGCTCAGACAGTCATTTGGTGTCTGTCTGGTGGCCTTCAAGCTGGGTGGCCTTCAAGACTTGCTGTCTTCAAGTCCCTTATCTCTATGGGACAGAGTCCATTTCTTGTGCACACCAGCTGTGATATGCTTCTAGGCAATGGATCACAACGCTCACTGCCTCTCACCTACATCTGCAGGTTTCTGGGACCTTGCAATGGCTCATAGTGCAAGAGCTTACAGTGCTGAGGAAAGCTTTTCCATCAGGGAGGCCGAAGCCCACATCCAACACATACAGCCCAGTCTGTAATACATATGGATTCCTCCATGTATTGATGCTCCTGAGCTATCTTGTTGTGCATGACAGAAACCTTTGTCTAGCTATCTCCTCTTCTTTTGCATGTGTAAGTAAATCTGTGTTGCAGTGAACTGTACTTTATGTACAGTGCAGTAAACCATAATTTATGTACAAAATAAACCGTCACAGAGCATTGCAGATGATTTGTGGTCATTAAGTAGTTGAACTCAATTCTTCTCATTAGGCTAAAGGGGCACATGTAATAGTGGTTTAAGTCTCTCCATTATTTGTATTTCTTTCCTGTTCAGCTGTAGGTACTTTTCACCTGATGCGATCTCCACATCTCTATGAATTTCTACAGCATTTGAAATACTGTATAAAGAATGGACAACTCATTTTCTGTGTGCAAGATTTTTCTTCTGTGCAAAGTATCTTCCAAGGTAGTATTATGTTATCCAGACATGATAAGAAACCAGTCTGCTTGTTGACACATTGTAATTATAAATTTGCATCATTTGGATAATGCTTGTCTAATTCTCAAATCCTTGTAAATTGATTTCCATTTTCCCTATAAACTTCTTGCCTTCCTTCATCTCCCTCAGTCTGGGTGTCAACTGCTAATATAATTAATGGTTTTTTTCTACTTATGCTTCCAGATAACTGCTGAAAATGTTAAACAAACCAGAGCTCTGGCAGGACCCTGCTAGACAATTCATCCAAACACATAATCTTACAATTCTGATAAAAGGATCTGTTGGATTTTCTTTCAGATGAGATAGTTCATTTGTATGCATTGCATGTTAATGTGAGTAGAAAGCACTGAGATCTAAACTAGGTAGATGAACCATTCCAATGAAGCAATTTTCAAGAAAGAGCAGTATGAAAAATGGAGAGCCATGGACAATCTGCATTGAGTGTGGACTTTATTTTGAACTGGGAGATGCTAACACTGTGTGTGTTTGCAAGTTATTGAGTAACAGGTAGTAAGAACTGCTGCACTGTGAAGACTCTTGTATTGCCCTATTTATTGATAAAGAGTTGGAAAGAATTACTCTGGGACATCTTTTCCTGGGCTGACTGGTACATCCAAAAGAAAAAGGGGAATGAGAAGAACAATACCCATTTGTCCCCTCACAAATTTGAATACAGGCTTTTATTTTTTTGTTTTGGCTGTTTTTTTTTACTCTCCCAAATACATTCAATTGACATATTTTCCACTGCCATTTAAAAATCATGCTTTGTAATAATAAGATTTATAAAAGGAATAAACAATACAGCAAAAATATATTAAACAAATAAATCTGGTGGATTAAAAAAAGTGAGGCAGTGCCCATACTCTGTCTTCACCTCATAGTTCAAAGCCACTGCTTAGTGCCTCAACACGCTGCTTGAATGAAAGTCACGAAGAGCAAAGACTGCTTGGCAGGGTATTCACCGCACAGAGGCTCATCTCTCAAAAGACTGCAAGTTTGACCCTCAAATACTCCTCTTCTCCGTGTAGGTCTCCCTGCGTTTTGCCTGCTGGCAGGCAAGCTGCCTTTCGTTAGTGCCTCCATTCCTGTCTAATTGTGTCCCTCACTTTGGGCCTGATCCAAGGCCAATGGGGAGATTTTGGCTGGCTCCAGTCAATTTCTGGAGCAGCCTCTTTGAAGGGAAAGGCTGGCAAAAAGGCCATGCAGAGAGCTATGAAGTGCTCATGCATGTTCTCTTTGAGCTTAATGGTGTTCTGTGCTGTGCAGTGTTCATGTATGAGTCTAGGGTAAAAAAAGAAAAAAAAAAAAAGAATTGCTAAGCCAGGAGAAAGAGGGCAGGGGAACCTGATCCTGCATGAACTGGAGTGCAGCTGCATAGCCTTGAGCGTTACTGTGCGTAGTAGCAAAAGTGAGGCCCAAAAGGGGAACGCTTAACTAAGTACCTCACCAGCACTACAAGATGCTTACACTAATGTCTCTTCAGACGTGCCTGCTCTGAGGCTGGGTGGGAGTATTAAGGGATCCAGAGATTTAATGCTGTATGGTGAAAAGGACAAAACAGGCATTTAACTTGCACCTGCACATGAGCCCCTGCTGGGACTGGCATGAATACATTCCTAGCATGTGTGGTGCTGCGTGGTCATGGCTTTTCATGGACTGGTGGACATTTTCTAGGCTAGCAAACTCTGTGTTTCTTGAGTAGTGGGGGTGATAAACAGCCTGAATTGCAATAAATGAAAAAGGCATTTCAAAAGATTGAGAGCACAGCATGCTGAAGTCAAATAACATGCTAGAAAAATACTACTTCTGTACCATTATCAGTGATGGAAAGCAACAAGATCTGAATGTGATTGACAGTAAATATTATGGAATCGGTATTAGTGAACTGAGAACTTGTGTGGAGCCAGGAGATTTCAGTAACATGATAAGCAGGAACATTTTTCCTCAAGTGCAGCTCAGGAATTTGAATAGCTCTTCAGGGATGCCATCTAACATTTTGCTCCTTTTCAAAGTAGGAGATGCAGCTACATACAGATGCAGAAAGAGAAAGGTGAAACACATTGCCAGACAGGATCACTGTATCCAACTTATGGTGTATCTGGGTGTATCAGGGCTGAGCATGGTGCATCTCTATTTATGGCTGTCTCCCAATAAAGGGAACCTCTCTGCAAATGATAACTGAGGCCTCCTCAATAACAGACCCAGGTCAAATTTTGAACAGCATGGCATATCCGAGAGGAGAAAGAAATTTGCTTATGGACTGAACCTGAACTGGAGTTTTCCCATTCTGGGTTCAAGAGACCCCACTGGGATGCTTGAAGGCAGCTGTCATGGGTGGCAGGAAGAGTGAACTTCCTTTCCCCAGACTGGGGACTCACATGGTCCTTAGCCCAAGGGTATAATGAAAGCTGGAGGAACTGCACTGAAAAACGTGATGATGTGGAAGGTTTCACTGACTAAGAAACATTTGACTGTGAATGAGCTCCATGGGGAACCCAGAGTTAGGCTCCACAGAAAATGAGAGGAAAGTCAAGCAAATATCGAAAGGAGACAGAAAGAAATAGCCAAAGATAGTATCTAAAAAAAAGGAGGAAAAAAATACAAGTGTTAAGTCAAAGGGAAGAAAAATGAATGAAGATCTGGAAGGGAAAGAACCCAGAATTAATGGTTACTCTTGGGTGCTGTCATTTTATTTCATTTTCAGTCATTTTCAGTCAATTTACATAATGCTGAATTGCCTGTCTAGTAAAAATGTACAGCTTTTGGGGATTTTTTTTCATATTAATGTATGTTTGAAATTGAAATTAGGAGGTTGTCATGTTTTGTAGGCTCTATTATTTAGATGCTTATATTTGACACATTTTTTCATGCATTGTTTTGTCAGTGGACGTTAGGGTAATGTTTTCATGGTGCGCAAGCGTGTGTGTGTGTGTGAGAGAGAGAGAGAGAGAGAGACAGGGAGGAGGAAGAGGAGAAAGTGCAGCTTTTCCCAAATGGGGGTCGTGACCCACAAGCATAGTAGGTCAGAGTGGAGAATTAAAAAAAAAATTAATTTCCTTTCTTCCATGGAATGGGGACTGAAAGAAAGCGTGGTTGGCACACAGTCTGCTTGCTGCCATCAATTTTCCTGTTTTCGGGAGGGTTTTTTTACCATCTATGCTAAAATGAAAAATGTGAAAGCTGGTAGCTCGTTACAGTTTAGGAAATGAGATGAAGACATTTTTCCCAATGCCAAGAGACTTTATAAGGCAAACAGGTTACTCCTTGAAACATGCTTCTAGGTTGTTGCTGTGCCCCTCCATGGCTCGGTGCTGGCAACTCTATCACGTCTTTGCTGTGCAGCATAGGTGCCTTGGTTACTGTGTTGTGCTGCCATAAGAAGGTCAACTGCATGAGCTCTTCTGCTTTAAAACCCCACAGCTAGATCAGTGGAAGAAACTCTTAGAGCTCTGGTGGCAACAAGGGCAGTAGGGGCTTCCCAAAACCAGGGGGAGACACACACACCTTGTGAGCCCATCTGGCAGCCAGAGGGCAATTGCCACACACGTCCAGGCCGCTGCCTTCCTTGTGCTACTTGCTCCAGAAAATTCTGGTGCTTTTAACGAACACAGATTTTGTAATGTTTGAAGTGAGGACTGAAACAAAGGTCTGGGGGCTGGACATTATAAATGTTGTTGTTTGAATTGCATAAATAAGGGTTCAGTTGCTTATTTCTGACACATTTTTAAGCTTGCTGGAGTAAGCTAGCACAATTCTGAGCCTACCAGAAGTAATGTGGTTGTTGTTTGTTCAGAAGTATGTATGCAGATTCCAAGACAGCCAGCAGGGCTGCACATGTGTATCTTCAGAAAAGAATTCCCATCTCCCATGTTAAACACGTAATTCTTATTATAGATTTGCTGGAGGGACAATCCACCATTCCCTATCCATCAAAATGTTTTGTGCTAAACAGTGGGAAACAGTCTTAGGAATGGCAGGTGATTTAAAACTTCTTTGGTTGAAAACTAATGGCTATTCCAACCTGGAATCTGCATTCGATGCTGATGCAGGACGTAAGCACCAGACTCATCTAATAAATATGAAAAGGATGTGACCTGCAAGCCAGCAATGGGTGCATCTCATGCCAGCCTCAGCAGGTAGGCATTGTGTCCTACAATGAAGCCAAATATGCAGATCTGAACAGCCCTTTTCTGGGTTGACCGGTGGATAATGTGGAAAAGGAGTGCAGTGGGATGGGTTTGGTTGTTCACATATATTGAGGAAATTCACACCTCCTTGTGCAAATAGTTATCTACATTAGATAGACTTGATGGTGGTTGGGTACTTGCTTCATTGCAGGAGGGAGCTGCTTAAGTTTTGCCTAAATCCCCCCTCCTCCACCGCCCTCCTGCTGAGTTTGGATTTATTTAACTAATGCAAACCTCAATGACACCTTGAGTGAGCTTTAAGCAATTGCACCTTACTTTGCACTGCAATGGCCTGGAAGCACCATGATTCTGTAACTCAGCAGAAGGGAGTGGACCTTTTCTCTGGAGAGACAGTAACCTCCACTTGACATGTGGTATCTTTTTATCTGCTCTTGACAGTTCTCTAACAACTGGTGAAATATATTCTTCTTTCAGTTTGAGTAGATGATTTAAACTGATTTGCTTGTTTAAGCTAATTTATGCTAATCTGAATCATCCATATTTTTACACAAAATAGCACATAACTTTTCCAGGTTACATGAAAACTCTTTATAAAATCAGACTGTAAGTCAAATTAAAAATCCCCAGCAGCAAATAGGCACAAACCTGTCAATAACTCTGTTGCCTTTGTTGCCTTTCATAATACAAAACCAACATGCTCATGTTTAAAGAACTACAACAAAATGGAAGGTTTCAGGATATAGTGGGTTGAAAAACAATCCTGATACCTCTGAGAGGAAATACTTTTATTTCTTTAAATAAAAGGGAGAAGGAAAAATGTCGTACAGCTTCAAATTGTGAATAGAAATTGCAGAAAATTATGACGTGAGCATATGCATTTGTTGGTGTTGAATCAGAGAGGTCTTTTGGCTCTTCAGTGGCTCACAGCTGGAAAACGTTTAGAGATAGGGAGCCTTGTTAGCCTGTTATTAGTTTCTCCTGTCATGTCTCATGGGTAACATCAAAAATACAATATGGCTTTATTCCCCTTTGTCACTCCATTAGATTTCCATTTAAACTTCCATCTTGCCATGAGCTTTAAAACAGAGCCTTGATTTGCATATTCTCCTGTATTACAGCAAAAGCTGTAAGAACCATTACAAAACCACAAACATAGGTTTGAATTATGATAATTTTTAGATGATTCAATTAGCTGCTAATAGGTGTACACAGTGGTATGTTGTAATGGGAAGTCAGGTTATTGTTAATGGTTACCATAAGTTAAAACGGTGTTAAAAACAGCCATCCTGTTCTGCTCAGCCATACAATCAGAGCTCTGTCTTTAGAAATTAGCATGGTATACTGAATAGGCAGGAACCCGGACTTTAGCTGGTAATTTTATTGCTTTCCCTCTAGTGCTCAGTCATATGAATAGGAATGGCTCTGTGGAACTGTGCAAAGAAGAGCCCAATTAACCCCTGATGAATCTCTGGAGGAATTTTACATTCCTGTAGGGTGCTTGTTACTGCAATTGTGTTTTCCATTATGGATTTTCTTTGGAATGTGCAACCTGCACCCAAGAATCAGATAGCTGTGAGCACGACTTAGTTCATCAAAAGCATGAAGAATGAACTTATTGATGGTTTAAAATATTAAAACACAGGTAGCCACAGTAGAAAGTTAGAGAAATGGAAAGGAAACTCATCATCTGATCTTTCCATCGTGCTACATTTCAAAGGTAATTTCACTATTCTGTCCAAACACGTGCAACTGTGTTACAGAATGTTCTGTCTTAATCAGGATATCAAGTGACACATGATTATGAAAGGAAAGGATATTACATGAAAAACACTGTAAGCAGACAAGTCAAATGTATAGGGGTATTAACCATTGCAGGCACATTCACATATCAGCATGTATAAATATAGTGGAGGTGTGACTTGCAATATGGCAGGTACTGAATCTACTGATCTTACTAATTAATGTTTATTTTTTTGTATTACAACAGCATCCAGAGACCTCAATTAAGGTTCAACTGAGCTTATTGCTGCACACATGTAAAAAAAGGAGGGCATTGGTCCAAAGAGCTTCCAGTCTTTCCATATGGCATAAACGAACAACGACGGAGACAGGAGAAACAATTTAAACTTATACAAAGGTGCGTTGAGCTGAAAGTGTGATCCTCAGCTCTGAGTGAGGTATCTGAGCTTCATAGATTATGCACAGAAAGAATAAGGCATTTAAGACAAGGACTGACAGCAGCTAACATACTAAGCACAATGCCGACTAGCTGATAAAATGTGGGGAAGGTTTATTCCTCAGACTGTCCCCTTTCCCCAGGCAGGATTCAGAGCCTAGAGGCCTTTTCTGCAGCCAGATATCACAACCATGTCCCTAGATAGCTCAAGCCAAGGGTAGTGGACAGCTGGCTGCATGCCCTACCACTGGTGGAGAACCTCTGAACTTGCAACTCTCAAATGAGCACCCAGTGGTGAGAGAGCATCTTCACGATATGAGAAGTGATGTTGTCTCTCAGCCCAGCTAGTGCATTTCACCTGGGACAGCATCACAGGGAAGACTTGGAGAGCAAAGAGAGAGAAAATTGGAAGGTCCAGCTCCCCATCCCTACACAGCTGTGCTCCTCCTCCCTTGTTCCAGACATCCTTCCTCTGCCACCTCCTGTTACTGGAGCAGAGTCCTTGGGGCAGCCTATTGAAAATGAGCAGAGATCCTTACAAAATGGAAAACATGAATATTGAAATAAAAAGTTAGTGAGTGAATATGCCAGAGGCAAGAGGAGGAAGACTGAGCAATGTGCCTGAGAGGCAATTTAGCAGGGAGGGACCAGGCCTAATTAATCTCTAGGATGAGGAGGTGGGTCAAGCAACAAGTGTAGTACTGAGCAGCCCTCAGGCTGAGCTTCGCTTTCAGCACCTGCTTTATTAATATTCAGAGAGCAGTGGCATGTGTATGGGGAAAGACTGGGTTTGGGGTGTGGTGGTGACCTTCTTGTCTTCTTCCTTCCTTAAGCAAAGACGTCCCATGCAGCCAGACCAGGATAGCTCTTCAACTTAAGAGGCAACCATGGAAGGGGTTTTAGTTGCACCATTGCAGGCTATGAAGTTGCTTGTAGGGATTGACTGAATTAGGTGCTGCTATTACACAGGAACAGGGGCAAAGAAAGGAAAAACTCTTAAATTTGTGATTACAGTCATGACATTCAAAACAGAAGGATGGGTTATACTGCTAGTTGTAAATCAACAAGGCTCTGCCACAAAATAAGCTGAGGCAAGATTGTCTGTTTCCAGTGGAAAATGTATGTTTGAGACGCATTCTTTCAGAAAAGTGCTGGCCTTTCTTTAATGCATGACTCCAGGGGTATTGCAGCTGCAAATGTAGCTGCTATTTCTGCTGACTCTACTTGGCTGGGTTGGTGTTTTGGGCACGAACAACCTATGTGTATGCAGACCTGCTTGCTTTTTGATTAAAAAGGAAAGCTGGTCTGGAACATGTTGTATTTCCTCAGGCCCTTTGAGTGGCAGATGGAAAGAAATAGGCTAAAACTCTGAAACAGCAACAGCAAAGCCCTCGCGAGCTTGCAGCCATCGGCTCGAGTGAGCAGACAGTTGTTGTGAAGGCCCTTGCCCACACAGAGAAAGCGGAACAGCTGACAAATCATTCTACTCACTCGCTGGTCCTGCTGTGAGACTGCTTCTTTCTAAATTTTTTAATGTGGAGGTTCAAGGGCTTGTTGTTTCATCTTAATGTCACTTAAAATGACTTTGGTCTTGAAGATTTGGAAATGCTGTTGTAACTTTCAGGGCTGGTAAAAATACAGGCTGGAAGGATCTAATAAATGCATTTGGAAATTTTTGGAACAAAGCCTGAGGAGGTAGTTTAGCTCTGTGAATGCTGAGGGAACCGTTTACATTTCAGCAAGCTCCTCAACTGGTTTCAAGGGGGATATTAAAAAATTGAGAAGGTACAGAGGAAAATTACAAAAGCAAAGTGAAAAGAAACAAAGCAAAAATAACCCCTCCTGTCAGTAAAAGATGTGAGGGGAGTTCTACTTATTTGGCTTTCAAACCAGTCCCTTGTTACAGGCTCAAGGTACCTCAGTAAGATCAGCGATTTTCGAAGGGTTCTGCAGTTCAGTAGACTTGTAACAACAATATGGCATTTTCCGTGAGTTGAAGCTAAACACCTTCTGACTGAAAACTGGTCCACATTTTTAACAGTGAAGGTAATTTACCATTGGAACAGCTTACTAGGGATTGTGGTAGATTTTCCACGATTGCATGTTTATTTCAGTTGTTGTTCAACCACAGCTATGGAACTTCAAACAAGAATTACTTAGCATAATCTTATAGTCCACGTTGCTCTAGATGCCAAACAAAATGATCTCAGTAAGTCCCTCTGGCCTCAACATCCAAGAAGCTGTGTAGGATGGGGAAGTTTATTTCTGCATTCTAGAACAACAATAGCCACAGGCGCTGACATGGCTGCTGCTGATATGGAAAGGGAAGACTTGTAAGAGTTTGAGTCTCCAGTCACGCCAGCTCAAATCCAAATAGGCCAATCAGATCTGAGAGGGACTGTAGTGAATGTGGTGTTGAAACGTAGGTAGACTGCATTTAATCAGTGTATTCCTGGGTGGGCGTGCTACCTGCAAACTGGGTTATCAAGACCTCAAAAGAGAGTCTTTGGTACTTGGAGAATAGGTTTAGTCTGGAAAATAGTTAAAAAAGGAGTGAAGTCCTCAGAGGTGATGTTTACTTCACACAGTTCATGCTCTGTTTCACAAAGCTGGTGCTGCTGAAATGAAGCTGCACAGCTGCTGACAGGCAGGATGGGTTGTTGAAGACTTTGATCAAAAAACAATTTCACATTTTGGTCCCAGCCCTCTGGAACTGGTAGAGGAGTCAGAAGCACTGCTGAAGAGACCTAGACAGCAATTTTCTGCATAACTTGTCTTTCCAAGCCAGAATCTCATTTACTGTTTTCTAAGGAGAACCCCTTGAGCTTCTGACAGCCTTTGAGAGGACTAGAGGGTGACTTGGGACTGTGGCCCTCATGTTACCATCTCATTTTACATGTCCACATATCCTCAGAGGGGTAGTATTTGAAAGGAAAAATGGTACAAAGTCTTTGAAAGCAAAACTTCAGAAAAATTTTATCTTACAGATCAAATCTGCCTTTGAAGCCAGAAAACTCCAGTCCACTATTGCACTGTGCAAACAGCATCTGATGTTTTCCTTCAGCTGACCACAGCGTGAAGAGGGGCAGATTGTGCACAAATGGGCATTACTTGTAAAATTATAGTCTCCTTTAAAATTATACTTATACCAGCCTGCCTGCAACAGTGACAGCGGATGCACGCTCCTATGAAAGTCTTCAGCTGTCCAGCTCCTCTGTCTTTCCAGACAAGTTGCTCTTCATGACGGCAGTCCCAGCGTGCTGCAGGGCTGCAGTAGCAGAGCAGGGGTCAGTGAGCTAAAGCAAAAAAACCCGCACACGTCCATGCTCAGTAAACTGCCTGCCAGGGCTTACGGTACAGGCCAGCAGACAGTTGGTGTGCTGACAATTCCCTGCTTGATTCTGCTGCATTACGTGGAGTCAGTCCAAATGATGAGAGGGTGAGTGGCTTGTCTCCACACTGAAGTGTCTGCAGGTGAATTCAGAGGGATTTCTGTATCTTGGGATTTGTATCAAGAAGAAGGACAGCTGGAAAAGGAATTGGAGCAACTATATTCTAATCAAAATAGTTGTACTCCTGAGGCTGTTAAATCTTCTTATAATCATTTATGAAATCAAAGACTGACTTCCTCTCTAAGTGGAAAGTCACTTTCCACCAGATGGGGGTGGGAAACAGGGGACTGAACCTGATTAAAAAAAGATCACCATTAAATGCCATTCTCCGGGAGAGAGACCTGCTGAAATGAAGGAGATTTATGTGTGAGATTTAAAGTGTCCTTGGTGTGGGAAGACTATGCCAGAGGCAAGTTTGTTTGATAATTACACTGGGAATACTGGAAGGAAAGTCTAATTCCTGTGCTATAAGGGAGGCACGAGTTGACAAGTATAAGAGAAGTGCAGGAATCCATATGCAGTTATTTATTAAGGAGCCCCGTCTAGGTGCGTATGGCTGTGTGCAGTACAGTGCAAGAGAAACATGTGGAGACGTAGAGCACAAATTCCTCGTGCCTACAGGGAGGTAGAGAGGAAAGACTGATCATGTGCGATTAGGCACCAAATGCTGGCTCTCAGGAAACAGGGGGTCACTTCCTGCCTTAGCTGCAGGCTTCCTAGGGCTAGACATTTAATATCTTTGGTCCTGGTTTCCCATTTGTAAAATGGGAATAACATTTCTCTTGGCCTTATTTGTTTAGGTTGTAAGATCAAGAAGACAAGTCTCTCCTCCAGTGTGTGCATATGCATGATGGGGGCCCCAATTCTTCTTTGAGCTGCTGGGTATTATGTTGATACCAGTGTGTAAAGGAGAGAGAGAGACTGGGGAAAATGCTAGGTTGTCAAGAGAGGTCTTTGCCACTGGCAAGACAGAGACGTACGTCTCTAACAAGGAGAAGTATGGAAGAAGATGGAAGTTGAAGATAGGGGAAAGATAAAAGGTTGGGATGGGATGGGGAAGTAATTGAAGTTGAAGGCTGGATCTTCCAAGCTCACTGAGGGTTTATTTTGAGTGAGACTATGAGAATCTGAAGTCAGCACTTGCAGATTAATCTTGGTAATAGCTGTGTTGGCACAATTCTCATGAAGCCCTTGTGACTTAATATTAGGAGTAACAAGGGTGGGATCCCACACTGTGGGAAGCTCAGAGAGCACAGGCAGTACTATCCATTAGGAAGGATCTTGGGACTAGATTCAGTTTGGTTGTCCTGCAGTCAAATGCTCCACAATATGACTCTTCCCCCTGATGTGACCCTTATTGTCACAGAAGTAGTGCTTCAGGGCACCAGGACAGTGAGGCCTAGTGAAGTGCGGAAGGTGCCTGGGATGAGAGACTCTTCCCATCCACAGAGAAACCAGAGGGGTCGTATTCTGGTCAGATGTCTTGGGCTGTTTCCAGTTTAGGCTTGATCTATGTCATTGTGGAGCTGGCAGCTTCAAAAGGGAGTTACATGATACTCTTGTGTGGAAAGATTGGTGAGGGAGGGATGGAAAGGAAAAAAGTTAACAGTAGAGCTGCTCCTGGTGTGTCCAGACTGCTGTTCTCAGCAGCATGAGCTTCTCGCGATGCTTGTGGAGGGACAGAGGGGTCTGAGAGTCTCATGTCAGATGCATGGTCCTAAAAAATGAGCAACCCACTTCAGTTCATGCTCTAAACTGAAATCCTGAGACTAGCTCTACCAATGCTGTGTCTGACGCTGGAGATAGACTCCTCTCTGTCAAGGGAATGTTGGTGATTGTTCTTTTTAATTTGTTGAAAAACAAGTATATCAATGTCTCATCCAAATCTCAATTTGGAAATGAAATACACCTTTCACTTGTAGGGAAAAAAATATTGAAAAAGAAAAATGAGATACTCAGAAAAAAATTATTGCTCAGATATTTCAGGAGTTGCTAATTTCCTTTTTTTTTTTCCTCCCTCCTTCTCTCTCCCTCTCTCTCTGAAAGACCTTCCTAGTTATGAGTTTGGGAGTCTCAGGTCTTGTCTACACAGGGAAATTTATCGGCCTAATTATACTAGTGTAATCAGGCTGATAAATTTGCCTGTGTATACAAGCCTTAATTTTGAAAGCTCCATTGTCTGTGAGGGCCAGCCTAGTGAGAAGCTGTGTTTTAGGTCCCTGAACTATGCTTGCCAGCTGTGGGCTGGCTGCCGAAGTCTTTGACCGCGTTTCCTCATTTCAAAGCAGCGGGGTTCTTTGGATACTAAAAGACTGTATTAAATTAAACAGGAAAGTAACAAAGGAGTCATATTTTGCTGAAGCGACTTGCCATTTCTTTTGAAATGTATTGACAAGGGTATATAGCTTACTGCTGCCTCCTGCTTGGTGGAATGTTAAACCTATTCCTGTCTGTGTCTCTCTCTTGTCACTGGCATGGCCACACAACTGGCACCATTAGTGGAGATTCTTTTTTAGGTAAGGGATGGAAAGTTTATGGGTTTGAAGATGAATTCTCAGAGACCTATTCTTCTTGATGCATAGGTGATACTTGTAGTCACAGAGACTTACCCAGCATGTGAATTTTGTTTTATTACATATACTTGTCTTCTGTGCAGCTACAGAATCATTGGCATGCAGGTAGAAAAACTCTGGGCAGTTTTGGAGAAGAAAAACATGTAATAATTGTGTAGCTGATTATCTGTTTCTCACTGTGGCTGTATACAAAAACATCTTAGTCTGCACATACAATTAGCTAGACAGCTGTGAAGCTGGGTATTTAAGAAGCAAATACACAATGTGGTCTTGTGGCTTAGGCATGATCACTTCTCCACAGCTGTTTAAAAAGTGAAAACCCAAATAAGTTAAGACTCCATTACAAAATCAACTGGCTGAAAAATAGCCCTCCCCTTCCCCAAAACGGACATTGTCCAAAATAAAGGGATGAACTGGCTTCCAGATGTTGAGGACTTTTACTAGTGGATGCTGTGTAAAGATTTGCATTTTTCTGGCAGAAAAATAGGAGGGAGCTCCCTCAGGAGCATGGGCAAAAAAAAAAGATTCTAGAAAGTGATGTATATTTAAAACTGTCCTGAGAAAAGTGGGGAGAAAGAGCCTCTAAGTGAAGGTCTGACCTCAAATAGGCTGAATTTGTTAGTGATGATCCATGGTTGTGTTTATTTTCCAATGTGAGAGACCCTTGGGTGTATTGGTGTGCATGTAGAATTACAGGATGTCACAGAGAGTTGCACATTGACACCTGGTGGTTCTTGCACAGAGCTGTGTATCCTCCTTTCAGAGAGCTTCGTCTGTTGGGTGTCTGCTCTGTTTTTCTCCTACTGAAGATATCTCCTGAATTCCTGGGGCTGGATCTAACAGATATTTACAGAAGCATTTTCCATTTCTAAGCCCATTTAATTAGGATGAAGCTTTGGGGCCTGGTTATGGTGCAGAGAGAGTAGGATTTAGGACAGAATAACCTAACTTGTAGTCCTGGTGGGCTAAGCTGGGTAGCAGCGCAAGTCAGGAGGGAAGAAGGGGAATCCATGTCTCAGTTTCACCTCAAGGTTCCTCTAAATCACACCAACAGGCAGGTATTGACTCACTTTTGCAGGAGTAGATACTTTCACATTTTCCAGCACTGAACAGAGTAGGGTAACTGTGGGAATGGAAGGTGTGAGCCTGACCCTGTGGTTCATACACCCATAGGAAGGAAAGCACGATGTATATCCACACCACTCCTGCACAGACACATTTTGTCCTTGAATCAAGAACCTCTACGAGCTGCAGACCCAGTGAAACCTGGTTTCCTGTGGATTTGTGTCTATGGGGTATACTCTGGTCTTGTGAGAGCAGAGTTGATCCTGCTGCCTTTCCTACATTTATATTGCCAATTCCTTCTATTTGGATGTCTGTTTTTCACAGCTTGTGGGAACTTTGTGTCTTAAGAAGTGTTTTCCCACTGTCAAACTTAGTTGACATAGGAAAACAGGTTGTAAAATTACTAGGAAAACACAGGCGCCCATGCCTTAGACACAGCTTGTGTGCATGATTCATCCATTTAATTTTTATAGGTGGTGCTGAAAGATATCATTATGATGCAGATCCAAATAGTTCACAAATGCTTTGGTGAGTGCAACAGGACAAGTGGAAGATGAGAAACAACATGTCGCTGTAGCAGACGAGCGTAGGAGGGACGTACTGTGGGATGATGGGGATAGCTATCAACATGATTCTCTCAACGGGAAGCACATCCTCTGTGCCCAGGAATTTGAGAGCTCTGGAATGCCTGCTTTTGCAAAAAAAAAAAAAAAAAGTTTTGCTACTGACAGGAGAGAGCACGTGCTTTTTGCAGTCCCATTCATCTTCCCAGTATGAGAAACCATTTTGTAAAGGAAAGAGATTACCTAATCATGCTTTGACGTTTTCCTTTGTCCGCTTATCTTACATGTCCTAGCCACTGATGGATAGGTAAAATCTTCCAGTCTTGACAGTATGAAGTCCTACGTACGTGGGTTGGTATGCAGAGCTGATACAACAGGACTTCTCTGTGCTTCAGCAACCTTAATGTGCGTTAATGACAGAAAGGTCTAGCAGCAAGGTGCAGCACAACCTTTTTCAAGTGTGAAAGTGCTAAATGGAAGTTTTGAGACTTTTTTCGCCACCACTTACACGATTTTCCATTTCATCTGTTGCATACTGATAAGTTAAGTGAGATCCTGTTAATGATCTTTGGGTAAAACCCTTTTTGTCTGACTAATTGTTACAGTTGTCATTGTCTTAACTTTTTTTTCCTTTAGAGCAGTGTTTGTCGCTGTGATGTGTGCAAAGCTGAATGAAATAAGAAACCTAGAAAGACTGAAGGTTATCTTGTTTGCCAGCTTCTTGTATACCTAATGTAAATAATTTGTCTTTCTTTTTTTCTTCTTTTTTTTCCATCTTAATTTTCAATATTAGCAGATCTGTGGAAAAAAAAAAAAGAAGAAAAGCATAATTTCAGATGGGGCAGCACAATATTAAATATACAGCTTTGCAAGAAACCTTTACAGTGACATAGAATCACCTGTCAAGGCATTTACTGTTCATCTTTCATATTCCTATACCAGCCAGGTGCCCCAAACAAAGCAGGGGTTTTTCTGTGCTGCGAATGATATAAACACATAGTGAGAGGCAGCTCCAGGTCCAAACACATTACAATATAAATATCCTGGTAATAGTTGCCCAGCACTTGTTTGTAACCTTAAAACACCTCATCTTTCCTCTCATGGTAAGTTCAGTGATGATACTTCCCCAGATAATTCCAGAAGTAAAATTACAGAATCAGTGTGCTGGTGCTTTACTGGAGAAGCATTTCAAACACTTACAGAGAATCCTGGTACAATAACTATCTTTTACTAAATTGGTGGAATGGAGAGATTTATCTTTGTTCTAGGTGGAACAGCATCTAAGAGCATTTGCTCTTTGAAAAATATAGAGAAAAATGTGAGTTTTTGCATTTCGGCTGCATGGAGCTCAAGACTATTTGCTGTGTTTGGTTAAGAAATTAGTTTTGTGAATCTTTCATGCATGGCAACGTATAATCTAAGAGCTCCTTTTTTCACAGTATTTTTGCAATGAATAAATACTAAAAACCATAAGACAACCTGGGGATTTTAGTAAACTTTCTCAAACATTAAGTCTCATGAAAAATTTAATGAATCGTGTGATCTCGTATTTGATAGCATGCCCTGGGACTGTTTTTAAGCCCCCTAAGAAGTCTAATAATTTTAACTCCATAATGCTATATATTTACTTTTCCAAGCGAAATGTGCTGTTCCCTATAAAGTGTCCATAACAATTTACATCTGTTAATTTGAGCTAGTTTAAAGTGCAGGTTTACCCCAATTAGATTATTTTCTAATAATATGATTATTTATTTATAATTGTATTTGAAAGAAGATTTGAAACAGTTAAAACACAGTTCCTAGTGGTCTTCTAGAAAGAGCAAATATAATTAAAAATGGTACATGCACTTTATTTCTTAGACTGTACAGTTTTGCTATATTTTGGTACTTTTCCTCCAGTTTGTAGCTAATACCATTCCTCACAGAAAGTTTTCACCCTATGTTTTCCTTGTAGATATAAAATTTTATTTTATTTTATTTTGACATCTGTAGCATTTTCACTTCAGCTACACAGCTTTTCACTGCAGCCAATATGTCACATAACTTCTCTTACAGGTCTCCCAAAGTCCTGGGGGTCAGGCTGGAAAGTGAAAAATGCAGAGATCTAGGAATGGCTCAGCCAGCTGAAAGTTACGGGAAGGGAAAGGCTCCAGTTTCACTGAAGGGGGAAAAAAAAGTAGAAGAATGGCTCCTTTCAATGCAGACGGAGGCAGTCTGGCTGAGAGTCAGTGAGGTTTAAAAATCCAAGTGGTCCAATAACTGAAAATCTGTAAAGATTCAAAGCAATATTTTAAATATTGAACAAGTGCAGATTTAAAAAAAAAAAAAGTGTGATGGTTTTTCCATTCTCCTGGTGCATATAGCCAACCACATTCCAAAACCAAGTAGTATTTCTTTTCCTCCAACCCTGAGCACATGTGGCTGAATCCAGTCCATGTCGCCAAAGGAAGTTGGTGAAAACATCCTGTTGAAGTAACTCCTTCACTCACTTTTCTTTGGGATGGGAATGATAGCTGGTTGTTCCCAGTGGAAAACACTTAAGATGTTCCTTTTGTTATTTTGTTAAAACATGAGCATTGCTGTTAAGAAATGGGTGCTGAGCTAGCAATCCCACTGGGTTGCAGCCATTAGCACCTCCAGAGGAATTACCTCTGCTGACAAGGCCAGTTTGTGATTTCATGACAAAGAAAATGACATGAAAACCCAGGGCCATGCAATCTGCAGCATCTGGTTGTGGGCTTGTACAAGAAGCTGCCGCTTCTCCTCTGTTTTCATCCCTTTCCTATTCTTTGGGTGTCTTTGTCTGTCTGTTTGCCTACCTTTCTCTTCTTTTCATGCTCTTATTCACTATTCCAGATCTTTTCCATTGTCCCAGACAGGCTCCAAAACGCTGTACAAAAATGTAGGGTGAGGGCAAAAGATCAGTGAACAAAGCACTGAGTACTTACCTCTTAGAGCCTGTTATACTGTCAGCTCAAAGTTAAAGTGCAATAAATCTGGTGGTCTCACGTTGGTCCCCTGTGTGCTGCAGTCCACCTCATAAAACTACTACATAATTAAGTACAGTGCAGTACAATTGGCAGTCTCTACTCTGCTCAGGCCTAGCACCGAGCATATGAACCTGCTCCCAGTCCCCAAAGGTGGAGGCTGGAGGTGACAGGGAGGTGGGGGATGGCTCTGACTGCCAGTGTGCCTCTCCTGCCTTCCTGTGGGGATGGGGGAGATGTTGTTCCTGGTGTTGATACACCCCGGTAGTGCATATAATTCAAAGAAAGAGAAAATGAGACTTGACAGAGCAGGTGACACCTTGCAGAGGAATGGTAGCAGCCTGGCGAAGATGACTTGGCTGGGGTTGTATGTAGACTGGCAATGACAAATGGACGATACTTCATGCTGGCTGGGGTGACTCCCGGGATGAACCCAGAGGGTGAGCAGCCACATCAGGCAGACAACAGCCTGGGAGGTCCCTGTGGAGAGCTGAGGAGTGCTGGCACAGGACTTTCTGGGGTGATTAGTCCTGCTACCTGTGTGTGGGTATGGTAGGATGTCCAGTGCTATTGTCTCCCTAAAGCAGACCAGTGGCTCTGGGTCCCAAGGGTGTCAGAGTAGAACCTGCTGAGGATACTGAAGCATCCTCCAGGAGCAATGGGGAAAATGGGGAGACTGGCTAACAGAGTTTCATCTTCTATCTTCTTTTGTTTCCTTGGTTGCCTTTCCTTACCTCCAGTTCTGAATACTACAACGTTCAAATATTGCTAAATAAGCAATTTTCCTTGTTTGGAAGGAATCTGTGCTGCCCAAACTGTCTGAAGTCCCCCACATGCTCTGTGCCTCAGAGGTTTTTCGTACTGCTCTGCAGAGCAGCAAGGACTTGCGAAATCTCCATTAGGGTCTTAGCACCCAACTTTTCTGTTTATCAGAAGGATCCTCGTGACTGTGCAAAGAGAGGCATGTGTTGCTTTCTGGGAGTGAGTTAAATATCTTTAATTTTTTAAAATAAAAGAGGCAAAAAGAGAAGTGCTTAATCCCCAGTGAGGCAGGGCGGTTAGCTCCAGCAACTGGGGAACGGCTGCATCCTGTTGGTGCCCTCTAGTGCTGTGCTTTCCGGCTGCAGCCATCGAGCTCGAAAGTTGTCTGTCAGGGAAGAGATGATTTTTGAGCTGTATCGGCATGCTTTGGGGCAGCAGAACGGCGGAGTGGGGTGGAGGGATGGTGGAGGTTTGAACCTCTGAATACCAGTAATCCTCAATTTTTATTCACATTCATGGTGCTGCTGTTTTTCCCTCTGTGGTTTTCCAGCCTGAGATGTGAGAATGTTACTTTGCCCATGCCTGTGCCTATGCAGTGATCTGGCTGCTTGGGGTTGATTTGGTTTTATTTTGAACACTTGCATCGTGTGACTAGCTGACCCTACGGTAATCTATGCCTCAGATGAATTTTATTTTTCAGGCTATAACTCTTCACAGAATCAGAGGGGTTGAGTTTGGAAGGGATCTCTGGAGATCATCTGGTCCAACCCAGCTGCTCATGTAGGACCACCTAGAGCCAGTTGCCCAGGACCATGTCCAGATGGCTTTTGAATACCTCCAAAGATAGAGACACCACAGACTCCTCTTCTTGTGTTCCGCTACTACACAGTAAGAAAGTGTTTCCTAATGTTCAGAGGGAATCTCATGTATTTCAGTTTGGGCCCATTCCCATGGTCCTGTCACTGGACCACACTGAGAAGAGCCTAGGCTCCAACCTCTTTGTACCCTCCTATCAACTATTTATATTCAGTGATGAGATTTCCCCTGAGCCTGCTCTTCTCGAGGCTGAACTTCACTAAACCTTTCTTTTTCATGAAAGAAAAGTATGGAAATTGTCACTGATTGTCACTAAAACACTTTGGAGGGCCTTGATCTGAAAATTCTCAGTCCTGTGATGTGGTGCATAAATCTGAATTTTCCCAGATTACCCTGCGACAGCATTAAGCCTGATTAGAGCAAACAAGATCAAGTCATAGTATCGGTGCAATGTGTTTCCTTATCAGATTACAGCAGCTTTATGCATTTCTTGGATGAGATAATTAAACTAAGGCTGCTGAAGCAAAGGTACCTGCTGTCTGAAGCACAGCATTATTGCAATTTGGGACTGTAGCTAAGGCCTGTTTTAGTGGCTTCAGTCCCCTTTAGTCGCATAGAGCAACTTCAGACCAAGACAAAGAAACAAAAAGACTCTTTGCCCTGTAGAGATGCCTGTTTTGGGGGTTTCTTGCTGCCCCTTTCTGCCATGAAACAGGAACATTGCTTTGGGAAAAGGTTTATAGTAAAGGGTGCCCCAGGAAGCCAGGGACCAGCTATTTTTTGGTCCCAGGAAACTCTCTCTGATAATGTGGTCTGGGCAATAGGCAGGTCTCTTTTATGTCTGAAGACCGCCCTGGAAACCAGGATGAAATTATATGTGCATACCTCTGACCTGGGAGGATGCACAGAGGCTGGACTGAGCAATGCAACCCTTGATGTCCATCAGGATTTTGAGTTCATCTAAATTACAGATAAAGGTAAAGATATCAGGGTAAAGTACAACATTTATTAACTGTGCCTTTGATTTTGAGAGGCTGTTCCTTGTTCTGGTGCGTATAATTCATTCTCCGAGTGGATTCCTGAGCAATTCTTCCTGAACAAGGTCCTGTAGAGAAATGCCCTTGAGATATCAGTTTCTGCTCTCCTATCCTTGGTGGCACTAAGAATCAATTACAGGTACATGGAGCTGACACCACGAGCCTGTAATTGCCAGGATGAATTTCATGTTGGGCTAAAGTAAGAGAACATTCCCTGTAATGGGTCTAAAAAGTTATGTGTGTATGTGTGTGTGGGAGGGTGTTGGCTGAGTTTCCCTGTGATCCAGATCTTTTAAAGTTTGAGTACACAAAAACCCAGTTACCTCTTCACACCTACGGTAACCATATAATTTCTACTTTTCGTAATAATTCTGTGCTTTTTCTGGAAAATACCACTGAAATGGTAGTTCTCACCGAGACAAACAAGAACCCATTCTTTGGCAGGAGATACAGGCAAGAGAGACAAACATTTTTTAAAAACAGCTTTGAAGAAATTTTGTATTTCCTTTCCGATTTGATAGATGTCCATGTGGATACTAAATGAATCATAACCTCTTTGCTGGTGGTCTAAGAAGTCAATATGGTTGGCACAGAGATGATGGTGAAGAGCTGGTGCAGGCAGGATGAGTACTTACCTCCGGCGCATGGGTGGTGGAGCCTGGCATCTAAAACCCTCCCTAAAAGCCAGGCTTTTTAAGCCACGGCCAAGGATTAAAGATCTGAGCAGACAGGGAGAGGTAGGGATGTGCTATCTTAATGTTACCATGCTGGGTGCTGGAGTTTTTATGCCTAACCCTGAACTTCCTACCTCATTGGGTTGTTGGGTGTTTTTTTGTCAGGGCTCTCCCATGACTTTAACATTCTTGTAATATGGTTTTTGTTGTGTGAATACTGCCACGCTGTCAGCTCAGCACTGAAATGCCATAAATCTGGTGGTCTCATGCCTGTCCCCCGTGTGCTGCAGTCCACCTCATAAAACTGCTGCTTAATGAAGTACAGCACAGTACAATTGGCAGTCTCTCCTCGGCGGCGAAGGCTAAGCACATAAACACACGCCTGCCAGGCTTGTGCCGGGAGGTGCAGCCAGGCACCTTCCGCTGCTGAAGTGGGGAGAAATTTCTAAGCAGAGGTGACTGAGAAATCTCTTTAAAACTGTAAAAAATGTTTTATAAATTGTTAGAAACCTACCCCTGTAATCACGGGCCAGCGTTTCTGGGCCTGCTGGGGAGAGGACACCTTTCTTTGAACAAAGGACTCTGCATATTCAGAAACATTTAAGAATTAATTACAATGGATTTGGGAAATGAAAATGAAAGAACGTTAATAAATTGTTAGTATGCAATGAAAGCAATACCTTAAGGTTACCCAGAGGCCTTGCTTCCATCTATCTCACTCTCAATAAGTAAGAGATCATTAAAATTTATATTTTAATTTGCTGTAGAGCCAATATTTGAAGGAACTTTACAAGCATTAGTGTATTGTGTCTCCTACTGCTCCTAATTCTTTTTTTTTCTTTCTAATTATGCAAACTGAGTGTTGGAGAAGGTAAACATCTGTAAGTTACATAGCAAATCATGGGTACAGCTTCACTCTTTTGACTCCTGCTGATGCTCCAAACTAGTAAAATGCCTTTATTGTTGACCTACAAATTATAAGTATTTTAATTACAGTGTTTCCTCTCATACCCCTTCAGTGCATTTTGCCTTCCACCTCGGTAGCATGGCCATCACTGTGTTGCCAGTACATTTACTTACACCAGCTGACAATAAATCTCTGCAGGCCCTTTTCTACGCAGAGGAAGTTACAATTGCTTCCCTCATGCTGTTCCCATGACACAGCCTGAATTCATTCACACACCATTTAGGAAAGGCAGGCAGTATCCATGTCAGCTTAGGGCAGCTTGGGTTGGAGCTGGCAAAACCTGGCTGGCTTGAAGCAGAGCTGGAGAAGGTACAGGTCTTTGCAAGGGGCCCTGATGACTGGTTTTGAGAACTGGAAAGAATAGACATACAGGTTTATTCTGGATATTTAGAAAATCTGCATTTGGAGGCCAAGTTTAGAGCTGTGCCTTTTCTCTGAGCACACCCATAATTTGAGTTAAAATGTTGCTACTATTAAAATAATAAGATCTGAGTAGTTGTGAAATCGACTTTTTCTTTGCTTTTTAGTGATGTATAATAACTGTATAACTGCTGACATGTGATTCTTACCACAAGCTTTTCTTCTGGGCCTGATGTCCTCCATCCACTCAGTCACAAACACTGTGTTTGTGCCGTGCCCACCCTTGGAGGCTCTGAGCTCTAGTCATTTGTGAAAATCAAGAGCAACCATCAAGGAAAGGCTAGTGTCATCAGGCTGGGGAAAGTATTGGTTGAACCACCAGGCCCTGGATCCGTGACAGCGGAATCAATGTAGGAATTGTGTACTGCTATCATCTTGGCTTCCTTTCCGGACCCTTTTCCATTCACATGAAAGTCCTCCAGCATCAGTGAAGATTTTGCTGTAAGAATTCCCAAAGTTGCTGGTATGAGAATTCTATTTACCTTTATTCTTTGTGAGGTCTCCAAGGAAGGCAATTGTTTTCTTCTGTCTGATGTTGGAGGTAGAGATCTAGGAAGAGGTTGTGGATTTCCTCCACCTTCTGGTCTTGGAGGCGAGGAAGAGATCAAGGCCATTATTTTCCTTTCACTCTAGTTTCAGCGCTAACGCATTCAGAGCTTACTGAGTAAACAAAAAGCTTTAGTTTCCAGAGCTTGTTCAAATGGATGCTTTTCAGAACAATACACATCAGTGGAAGCAAAAAATACCTGACATGAGTACAGTTGTAGACATCCATAAAACCAAAGGAAAAAGAAGAAAATCTTTAATTCACCGAATATGGTTTTGCAAATTAAAGCTAATGCAATTTCCTTGTTACATATACATGGTAAATCTACAGTGAGAAGAGAAACTCAAGGCCAAAGAGGTACTTACCATGAAGACTGCACAACATGTCAAAGGAGTTGTTAAGAGCAATTCACGTTCCCCCTGTGTTGTACTGCGACTAGGGCAAAGGTGGTGAATCTCAAAAGGGAGAGCACTTTACTTCAGATCTTGCATTACTGGGGAGGGATGAGGAACAAGTAGCACATCTGCCAGCACTGAAATGATAAACTGACACTGGAACTCGACCTTTCTCTAAAATAACACTTGCTAATATGGCCACATGTTACAGAGATGGAAAATCAGATTAAGGCAATTGAGAGTAGCCAGTTAGTGTTGTAATGTGTGCAAATGGTTTAGTGTAAAAATTATAAGGAAAATATAGTGGTTAGGATTTGTCTTGCCATTTCATTAGAAAGGAAAAATGGAACTGAAAAGTGGTTTTCTCCTGTGTTGTCCGGTGGGCGTGAGTGCACTGGAACTGACACAGCTGATGAGGCCAAAGGCAAGGATAAAAACTGGAGTGCAGGTACCGTGAAGTGCTTCCCTGGGATGACGACTTCTGTGATCTTGTGTTTTGCCACTGAACATGTGTCCTTCTCAGCTAGACCCCAGGCACGTTGCGCCAATCACTATGCTGTTGATGAGCTGCCAGCATCTCACATAAGGCAAAAGCAGGCACAGGTGCAGTGGTGCAAGGGCCCTGTCAGTCACCATCACTAACATCTGACCATGCAGGAGAAGGCATGGAGAGAGCTGTGGGACAGAGCCACAGAGGACCTGCCAGCCCATGCTGGGATCAGGGTTGGTCACACAGTGAAGCGCCTGTGCTACCTTCTGTGAGCAGTGGCTGAAGGGTGGCTGGATTCTAGTGGCCAGGCACTGACATCTGCTGGAAACTATGCTTCTGAATGTTAACCATTCCCCTGAATGTTCTGCTAGCTTAGTGTTTCTGCTGGTCCAGAAACAGTGTTTCTGCCTCAAAAATGCCTAGGAGATGCTTCATAAGTAGCCTGGATGACAGAATTATCATCATAATTTTCTTTCCCTGCGGTATCAGGCCCCGTCATGGGACAAATTCTGCCAGTGTAGAGACAGGCAGAATCCTTGCCTCACAATTTGATTACGAAAATGTAGTATCTAATCATCTGGGCCCAGTGTGGCCTGTCAGTCTTCGCTCTGGCCAGGTTCCCGGTGGGTGCCTGCCTTTTGTTCATTGCTCCCACGCTCCTGTTGGAGTGGGCGTGTAAATGACTGAGACAAAATTTGACTGACTAGTAGAAACCTGGTGGAGGGGTAATTTAAGACAGGGACTTTGAGGAGTCTTTTTTGTTGTGGAATATCAGCAGATGTGGCAGACAGCTCTGTGAGAATGCTCTTTCACCAACTTGCTAATATCCTGGCTAGAATTCAGTATTCGCTGACCTCATATTTCGTTACTTAAGATTAATCTTGACCTTGGAAAAAGTTGTTGAAAAAGAATAGGTAGCTCTTCTTTCTAATGCTATATAGGAAAAAATAATTCAACCACAGGAACTAGATCTTCCACTGACAGCAGTCAGCATGAATATATTGTCCTAATTTATTGTTATGGTCTGAATACATCTGAGATGTGGAAGAATTTTTTTGTGTTCCATGGAAAAAGTTGAAGTCAGTGGCAGAATTCTTGTTGAAAAAAAAAGTCACAACAAAAAAAACTCAAAACACATGTTCCAATTTACAGGTCAGTTGATATCCTCCCTGGAGGCTGCCTTAATTTCTAGTTTGGGAATGTCAATAAATCAATGCCACAAGCCATCAGTGAGGCAGTATCCAGCAAAGCAACTGCCATGTGAACACCACGCTCGCAATCCAAAAATTCGTAGCCAAAAATCTCTCAATACATTTTCTTACTTCATTAGTTTCTGCTTTACATAAAAATAGCTGTAGTTTTTGCAATGAATAATCATGTTTGCCTAAAGATAGATATGTCTACGTGATATGTTTGTTAAGTAAAGAAGAGGAAATAAGATCCTGTATGGAACCTGTCATGCAATTCTGAATTACGGATAGTTGTTTGAGGTTTTTTTATTAATATATGTTTCACTCTTTAAGCACAGATTATGTGCTTGTTATATGTAGCTGCCGAGGCAGTAGATAAAACAGCATCATTACACCAAAAAAAAAGTGATGATTTTACACATACGCATGCCAGGAGAATACTACTGCTATGATTAATATAGGGCTGTAACACAAATAAGACACTCTAGAGAATAGAATTTCTGCCTCATACTTTGTGCATTTTTCACTGCTATGCAGGGTGGCTATAAAATGCTCTCCTTATTGGATCCTTAAGGTTTCATTTTCCTCTGATTTGTACTGAATGCATATGAGCAGGTGAATACACATCACTACCATGACTGGACCCCTACCATCCACTGAATCTACAGAAAAGCGAATGACTGCATGGTCTGCAAGGCCTGGTTTGTACTGGCAGGGTGACCTGGGAAAGGGAGGTCCTCCCATGCACCCCAAAGTCTTCTTGCCCCAAGAAGGTAAAGACATCACGAAGACAAAGGCATGGTTGACAGAGAAGCATCAGACTTCCTTCAGCCCTCAAAAGCTAACACAGTACCCTCTCAGATCTTTAAAAAGATCTGTAACTTTTGAAAACTGAAATGTCCAGCATCAAAAAGGTATTTTAGGGCACTGCTTGCATGGTATATGTCATGTTGGATACTTCCTGTGGAGACTGTAAGCTAAACAAGTAGTTCCTGGAGCAGAGGAACTAACACAACCTGGTTTCCTGATAACCTGTCTCACAAGATCTCTTCCCCTCTGGATTCTGCCTTGGACAGAAAAAGCGTATGATAAAGTTTATCTCTTAGGGGAGACATAAAGAACAACAAGCACTTTTCTTCTCTTGGTCACCAAGGTGCAAAAAAATGTTAAAGTACTGGAGACTGAGGCCCCTACTGTCAAATCTGGTCAAGACAATTAATAAACATTAGGAGTGGGGAACAGAAGCAGACAGGCGCAGCATGACTGCATAGACCTTGTTTCCTTAGGAAACTGGGCTCAAAACAAAGCACACAAGTCTGGTGTATTTATAGCGAAAGAGGTGGGTGGCTTTCCTTTCCAGAGGAAATGCACTGCTTTCCTGGGCCTGATCCTCACTTTACTGGAAGCAACATCAGTTCATGCCTCCTGCGGATCTTGTCCTGCTTTCCTCAACACAGAAGCCTGTACAAGTTCTGGAAAAAGTTAGCAGTGCCTGAAGAGGTATCAGAAGATACCTCAAGCACTCCAAGGGAACATTTTTGTATAATGCTATGTTTAAGATAATTCAAGGCATTTATGATATATAAAGGATCATAGAATGATTAGGGTTGGAAGGGACCTTAAAGATCATCTAGTTCTAATCCCCCTACCATGGACTGAGACACCTTGCACTAGCCCAACTTGCTCAAAGCCCCATCCAACCAGACCTTGAACACTTCCAGGGATGAGGGCATCTGGAACTTCTCTGAGCAACCAGTTCCAGTGCCTCACCAGCCTCACAGTAAAGATTTTCTTCCTATTACTCGATATAAAACCATTCTCTGTCTGTTTAAAGACATTGCCTCTGGTCTTGTCACTACATGCTTTTGTAGAAAGTCCCTTCCTGGCTCTCTTGTGGGCCCCAAGATTCAGCCAACTGACATAAAAATCAGCAAAAGAGAAAGGGACATACCGAAGACAATCTGCCCCAGCTCCATCCCATACTGCAATTTATAAGGCAAGTTCATATTGTACTTTACCAAGTTCAGATTTGTACTTTTTGAGTGATGGCAGCTGCCTGTTAGAGTCTAGTGTTCTCTTTTGTAGTGAGAAATAAAGAAAGCAGAGGGCAAGACTGAGGGAAAGTCAACCTAGACTGGGTAGAGACCAAGCAAATTCTTTCTGCTCTCGGATTAGCAGATCCCTCCCAAGGGAGAGAAGAACTGTATGAGCTAGAAGAGGCAGTATTGTTCAGTGAGCTAAAGCACCTGGAAATCTAGAATTTTTTGCTCTACCACAAACTTGGAAGTCTCTACATGTCTCAGAGAAGCCAAGAGCATGTAGATATGCAGATACTGAATACCAAAGACACCTATTAAATATGGTTCCTGACAATGAAACATTATTCTCAATTTTAAATTCGTTGCACTTCTTCTGTATTTCATGTTCTTGTGTTTAAAACTGGCTGTGCAAAATTTGTACTCTTAATACCCAAACCAGGCTTACGTTACTAGTTAAACATTATGAAGTGAGTTTTAAAGACCTGTAAAGTACAGAGTTACTTGTTATATAGCTAAGCTTTATTATTTGGTCTTTCATCCAGAGATATTTGAAAAGCCAAAAATAAAATGTTTTTCCTCCTTGATACACTGACCTCATGTCTACTGATCACAAATACAGATTTGATTAAAACTGTCCACCATAGATGATTCTGTATGTTTCTTGACAGCCCCCTATAGTCTGGACTGCATAATTGCCTATAGATTTTCTTTCCAGCATGTGGTTTCCAAGGGTAAAACAAAACGTTCTGAGATATTTTTAATCTGTCACACCACCTTCTTTACTCCTCTTCTATAGATTCTTTCAGCTGTACCTTTCTGTCCCTTCTATGGAGCTGAATGCGAGACTGATTATTTCAGTTACTTCCATGATGATTCAGACACAAGCTTAACTGTAAAACAAAGTAAAAGGATTGTTTGAATCTCTCATAGTTTGGTCTTGTGGTAGCACGTGCAGGCCTATTTCCATGTTTTAAGGTAATCATTGTTTCTCAATGACTGTTTTATGTCCATGACCAGTATACATCCTTAATCACAATTTATTTGAGATTTCACCATCCATCTTGTCCAAGATTTATTGACTTGTACTGTCAACAGTACAATTATATTGTAGGGTTTAACGAATGTCTGAGGAGTTACTCCATTTGCTATGAATAGCAGCATATTATAGAAGAGGAACTCTTTTTGGTTGTGAGCAAAAGTTAATAAAAGGTGTATCTTCCTCTTCCTTTGGTAACTATTGTTCTTCCTGCCACTGACTTTTTATTGCCTTTCATTAAAACCTATTTAAGAATTAGCATTCTGATTGCCTTTCTTCACGTAATGTCATGTACTTTATGGCTTAGTGGGGAGTCATGCTGACTTTTGGCAGTGGAAGTGCCAACACATTCTAAGAATGGTGTCAGAGAGGTAACTGAACAACAGGTTTTCTATTGCACTGTGTCTGAACACAGGTCTGTACATGTCTCTGTAAAATGAAGATTAAATACAAAGATCTAATCCTTTTCTTGCTTCTACTCGACTAAGGGGAAGAAGCCTTGTAGGAGTCAGTGCAGTTATATGAGTGCAAGTTAATCATAAGACTTGGTCTTTTGAATTTTGCATAAAAGCTGTTTTCAATAACCTTCAGTTTTCTTGGCATAAATTGCATTCATGACACAAGACATACATGGTGAGCTGAATTTATGCTGTGTGCTGGTTTCATCCAAGTGGGATTTAATGCAAAACTTGTAAATGTTCACACATGTGTCCACTGACCTCTGCTGTGTAAGTGCCACTGAAGTCACAAATAAGACATTAGTATCTCTGAATGAAGGTGCTGTCTAAGACTATTAGTGTTGGCAAAGCCAAATACAGAAGCCTTGTACTGCCACTTGTACAACACATGACTAGAAACACGTAATCCACACCACATTCAACTTCTCAAATTAGTGCTTGAGTGAGGGTGTGATTTATTGCATAGTGACCAGGTTAATGTGCATATCTGTACTCAGACTTGGAGTGAGAATAACAACATGTAGACAATAACTCTGAAGTTTCATTCACGGACAATAGGTTTAGAGCCTTTCAATAAAACACAGCACTGTGGATAAAAGGGGTATTTAGGAAGTTTCTGTGTATGTGGTATTTTTGCTTTTGTTGCTGACTTACTTCCAATAAGACAAATAACAAGGAAATGACAGCGTTTTTATAACCAGTACAGTGAAATGGTATTTAAAACCCCTTTTATTTCAACATCAAAGCATACATAAAAGAATTATTTGTTCCCAATGGAATAACAAGACAAGACAGGACACTTTGCTGTCTTCTAAAGCAAGGGGTTTTTTCTTGCCAAGAACTTGAAGAAAATAGATCTCCTCAAAATGGTGAATTGACACTTTTCAGCCTGCTAGCAAACTAATGCCCTAAATATTAGGAAGAGTCAAACCACTTTTTTTGAGAGAGAATAAAGATTAACAAGATAGAATCATAGAATCATAGAATAGATTGGATTGGAAAAGACCTCCAAGATCATCAAGTCCAACCCCTGATCCAACTCCAGTTACTATATCATGGCACTAAGGGCCACGTCCAATCTCTTTTTAAAAACCTCCAGGGATGGTGAATCCACCACCTCTCTGGGTAGGCCGTTCCAATGCCTGATAACCCTCTCTGTAAAGAATTTCTTCCTAACATCTAACCTAAACCTCCCCTGGCAGAGCTTGAGCCCATGTCCCCTTGTCCTATTGTTGGTTGCCTGGGAGAAGAGACCAACCCCCACCTGGCTATAACCTCCCTTCAGGTAGTTGAAGAGAGTGATGAGGTCGCCTCTAAGCCTTCTCTTCTCCGGACTAAACAACCCCAGCTCCCTCAGCCTCTCCTCATAGGACTTGTGCTCCAGTCCCTTCACCAGCCTCGTTGCTCTTCTCTGGACCCGCTCCAGCACCTCAATATCCTTCCTGAACTGAGGGGCCCAGAGCTGAACACAATACTCAAGGTGTGGCCTCACCAATGCAGAGTGCAGGGGAAGGATCACTTCCCTGCTCCTGCTGGCCACACTGTTCTTGATGCAGGCCAGGATGCCATTGGCCTTCTTGGCCACCTGGGCACACTGCTGGCTCAGATAAATTACATGGAAAAGAACCAGATATACTCACTTATCAAATGCATACTATAATCGTATTTATTCATTTAAAAGCTTAAAGGAATACCAGCATACAATCAAAGAGGAAACCACAGCAATTTAAGAACCGGGAATAATTTTCTTCATTAAATCAGCTCCAAATCCCACTGCAATCAGTACAGAGCCATTCTTCCACTCCTCCTTTCTTCTCCACCAATTTCCCTGCATTAAAATGGTGGCATTGGGAAGTCTGTAGGAGCAGCATGCACCATGTCTTGCCCATGTGATATCTTGTCTGTTGGTAGGAGCACTTTGGTGCAAGGTCCCATTCCACCCAGGCTCTGCCTGAAAAGGTTTTGGAGGAGGCTTGGCTGCAGGAGACCCAGGCAAGTCTGGTCCAAAGGGCTTAATAGGCAGTGTGGACCTGGGCTGGAAGAGAAAGACATCTCTGCTGCCCACTATGCCCTGCAGTCTCAAAGGACCTTTCCTGCAGCAGGCGGCACGTGCAGCATGTCAGCCGCTGTGCTCCTGCTTGCACGTGTGAGCATCCATCACTATTCCCGGCACTTTGAACAGGCATTTTCTAGACAAGTAGGGAAGAGGTAAACTGAGTGTGTGAGTGGAGGGGGTGGGGGAGGAGGGTGGAGAGGAAGGAAAAGAAATGTGAGAAAGCTTTAGATGTAGTCCAAGTGTCCATCTGGTGGGTCCTTCTGATGTTCTCTTGCCGAAGCCCTCCCACTGAGAAGGATTCCTCCTTTCTCTGTCTCCTGCCAAAAACTGACTCAGAGGCTGGTTTTGTTAGAAGGGGGTCATGAAAGATTTGTTCAGTCTCTCCCTGTAGGGGAGTAGGGTGTTCATTTCTATAGGAGGACATTTAGGCTCTCTGAGACTTGGTTGTTCTTACTCACACTGAGCTGGACAGCCTTAACCTGGGAAATCAGCTGGAAGGTCCCATACTAGAAAAGGCCTGGGGTTGTTTCAGTTCATAAGCCAGCTGCTGAATCAAAGGGTACTTTTGGTTGCTGATTAGTGTTCCTAATCACATTTCAGGTTGCTCATTTATCCTAACTTAGTGAGGGAGAAGGAGTAGACGGAAATGTCTGGTGTGGGCACAGCAAGTAGCCTTTTGACCTGCTGCTCTTCCAAGTGGAAGAAAATGCCTTGCTGCATACCTGGTCTTTTCTCAGCAGACCTGGTGAGGAATACGAATTCAGGCTTCACCTCTGCACCTCTTTCTTACACTTTGTCCCTAGGGCCTGTGTTTGCAACTGTGCTCCCTCTGGTCATGTATATGGCTTTTACAAGGGCTTGAGTGAGATTCTTGTCTTCCATTGCTTCCAAACCCAGTGGAGTTTCCAGTTGCTGCTGAGGCTGCAGGAACTAACTGTAGTGTTATTGGGCTGCTTATAAGTCACCATTTTGGAAAACGAGCTTTGGGGTTTTTTGAGTTTTAAAATTCAACACTTTTTTTTTTTTTTTGAGAAGGTGGGAATCACATTTTACAGGTGTTCATTAGATGGGGGGATTAACATAATACACAGTGGGAGAATATATGGTGTAACAGAGCTCTAAGGAGCCATAGAGAAAAAGATAAAAGAAACTGAAACAGTGGAATGAAAGTAACAGATTTCAGAAAGACTTTCATGAGAGTCTGGGGGAATTAATAGTTACATAAGGGAATAAGAAAAAGAAGAGAATTTTGCTATTCTACTTGCTTTAAAAAATACCCATTTCCCCCCCCCCCCCATTTTACTTTCAGTTTGGTACTTGTAAGTCGAATTTAAACAGATGTGCACCAGCTATTTGGTTTCAAACTCCTGAAGAAGGAGCACATCTGCATTTCCACTGATATAAAAAAGTGACACAAAACCACTGTAAAATTAAAGACGTACAATAGAGCTATTTGTCTTGCTCATTTAAAATAGGGAACTGTTTTAAATAAAATGTAAACAGGCAATTAAAACTGACTACAGGAGGATGCCAAAAAGGTTACTTCTAAAATAAGCAGTAAGCCTTGGAATTAGAAAACAGAAAATAAAAAATGAAGTACTGTGACTGTTAAGGCCTCATCATTGGCTGAGAGGGAAAATACAAAGTGGGGATGGAGAGAGACAAAGTAGGGTTTGAAGAGTCTTGCATCCAGTAGTTAGTTAAAGACCTTAAAAGAAAATATATGGAATTTTATCTTACTGAATTGCTGGTGGGAGGTTTCTTTTGTTAATACTGTCTTTGGTCTGCTTCTCAGTGAAGGGTCTGGGCTCAAAGTCTATTCACAGAAAAGAACTACACACACTTTTTCCTGAAAATGATGGGAACACAGAGTCAGCTACTCAACGCTGCTGTAAGTCAAAGCATTTCCAGTGGTGTCTGTGGAGCTATGCCAGTTTATATGAGCTGAAGACATGGCCTAGAGTTTCTAGCCAAGTGAGAGGCTGTGCTGGAATCAATTTTGTTGTATTTTGTTTTCCCACTGCTTAGCAGCTTGCTTGTTGGGCATTTAGGACACACAGCCTCTGCCACAGTTCAGCTCTCAAGTAGAGTTGGGTGCAGACACCACATACAGACAGTGGAGTGGGAAGAGACACCTGTATGTGCAACCATTCCATCTCCCCATGCCTATGCAGTTTAATGCGTGGACTGCATCTAAGTGGCAGAGGGGAGGCAAGGTCCCATAAGCCTTTTCTACTAACTCTTTTGCTGACATTCAAAAGACCTTTCTCTTTTCCAAGGCTTTTTCTTTTTCTATATGTATCTTTTCTACTCTTAGCCCCTTTCTGCACTTGAGTTCTTCTTACTCTGACATTCCTGTTTTCTTACTTTCCCTTCCTTTCAAAGGCTAAGTGATATCATTCAGTGCAAGCTTTCTCTTTCCACTTCCTCTCTGTCTGCTTTAAATGGCGTTCGCTTTTTTCTCCTTAGTGCTCCAACAGGAATGGTCTCCTACTGTCCCCTCTGCCAACACCTGAAGAATTTCTCCAGTAATTTGTTACTCCAGTTATCACATCCAAGTCTCTGGGCTGAGCCCATTTTGCTCACAGTCCCTTGGTCTGTTCCAAAGCCCTCCAGCAAGCTCACCACCTCATGTCATTCATTCCCTGTCTCCTTGAATCTGCGTCTCTATGCTGTCTTCATCTCCTCTTTTCCCTCCAGAGGTGTTTAAACCCCCTAAGCCCTTTGCATTTCATACCTTCCTGAAAATAGAGCTTTTATTTCTGCTTCATTCTTTCCTGCCCTTTGTGATCTGCCATGACTGTTCCTTTTGTTCTGCTTTCCCCATTCCTGCCTCAGGGCCTCTTTCCATGCTGCCTTCTGATTAATGTGTGTCAGGGCCCTCCATTTCCTTCTCCAAATCACTTCTTGAAAGCCCTCCTATTCTATAAAATGCAAATATAAAATTTGAAAGGTGCTCTTTGAGGCTGGTGAGGAACAATTCTACCTTATATGATCTCATGAAACCAGTACAAAACCAGTGCAACCATTGCTTTCACGCTTACTATAACCACTGTTACCCTTTTGCTTTGCACTACCAAGCTCTGTGGTGCTGATTTTTACCTGTGCCATAGACATCCCTTAAAACATCGAGTACCAAGGAAGGAAAAATAGGTTGATGGCTTCTGCACTCTCTAATTTCCTGGTCTTGCATGGGAAAGAGTGGCTGCAGCTGGTTCAATGAGGTTTTGCATCACATGGGCTGTCACCCCAGATGCCATAATCTCTTCCCATGCTCCCTACTTCTTTTCCACACATGCTAGTCATGCTCCATAGCAGAAACATTTAAAGGGTGTTAGTCCTTTGCACAGCAGAGGCCTTGGCCCAAAGACACACACCCCAGCTTGGACCATCTAAGGCTTCCTCCAAGTGAGGGAAATGCCTGCTTGGTGCAAGGCATCACTTTTGATTTTTGCTTAATATTGTGTTTCTGTAAGGGTGGCAGACAAAGTTTCAGTGCTTTATAAATATGATTACCTCTAATAAGTCAATAATAATAATAATAATGCTTTTTTAAATTGACTTATTTTTACGAGTGTAAATATGTTGCTCGTATTTAATAATTCTTATTTAAAGACATCTCTTTGCAAAATTCTTTAAATTAAATTGCAATTATCCTTTTTCCTATGCAATGGTTTATGAGTGTATATTGGATCTAGTTTTACATTTTTTCTTCACTCTGATCCAGCCAAACCCTTATAAACACTATTTTACTTATATTAGAGCTGTGTCTCGTTGATATTATGGGCACTTCGACATGACTGTGTTTGGGGGTATTTATTTTGGCTGTTGCATCATCACATATTTAGATGAGAGGAAATAGCTATGTGCCTTTTAAATTGCTAACACTAAGGGGAGCACTTAATCTTCAGAATATCGTAACTATAAATCCAACATCAACACGTGTGTCAGAAAACACTGGAATTCTTTGTGCTTAAATATTCAATGATCATGATTAATGCTGTATGCAAAACACACATGATGTGCATGGAAATGGAATGTCAGTTGCTTTAGGTTCCATTAAAGAAACTCAAAATCTACATTTAAAGATTTTCCTGAAAAATCCTTTTTATATCTCCTGAGCTATTTGTGTTTCTTTACTGCTTACTTACTGTAAGTCTCATAGTGTCAAGCACTCTGCCTTTTTGTCCACTCTTCAGCCTGTGAGTCAGTCACCCTTGGGAAAATGAACCTGGAAATGGAGACAGTGGGAGCAAAAGGAAGAGACTGTGCCTTCTCAACAGCTCACTGCCAGCTGAGTCAGCCGAGGGAACACAAGAGGATTTACACAAGCAGCAGGGCAAATCAGCCCATTTCCCTGCTATGGGTGAAGGCAAGACAAAGACTTAGGGAACCAGTTCTTCAGTGCCTTCTTCCTGCTTGTCACGAGGACCCTTCAGGAAGGCAGCTCCTCACTGGACCCAGCGCCCTGTGGATGAGTAAGTGCTGTGACTCCACAGACAGCCTAGCTGTTCTGGTTGGGGGGCTGGACTCAGCAGCGCTTGGAGCAACTGCAGGTCCCCTCTGCCCTGGAACTGGTGCAGTGCTGAGATTACAGAAGAAACTGTCATGTGAAAAGCTGAGCAGATTCAGCCCCAGGTATACAACAGCATCCAACAAAACCTCCCTTTGGAAGGCAAGTCCCCCTTCACCCTTGTAATTGTAAATGAAGGTGGTTGAGAAAACTGTGAATGCTAAACTGCATGCCTCTGGTGATTCAGTGTGTGGCCTCGGCTCCTGCCCTTGAGAGTTACCTGGTGGTGTTGTATTTCCTTGGGGAAAAGCTTTTTATTGTAAATGTTGCTTCATCAGTTGTCAAAAGCAATGCTTTCTCACTTTCACTGGTGTGATGGAGATCGTTCCTTGTACATGGATTAGATCCTTAGATTTACTTGTGTTTTATATCCTTCACATTTTCTCTAAGTGTGATGCACACACAGTATTCTCTAAAGTGTACTATGAGCTGAAGGAACAGTCTTTAATTCATTCCATGAACATGTTTTACTGGATTTGTAAGAACTCTTCAAAGAAAGCTATCTCAATAAATCTACAGCACTCTCTGTAGATCCCTTATTTATTCAGTAGAATTGAATTTTTATCCTCTATAATAGCAAGAGTTTGTGAGTATTTGGAATCTTTTACATACCTATACTAGAATAGACCTTTTCTATATTATTTATTTCCTTTTTTTTTTGGCATAGCAAGACAAAGTTCGGTAGGACCAAGGAAATGCCCAGAAAGTTCAATGTTATATGAGCTTAAAAGCCTTTGAAATCATAAACAACACTCGAAAACATTTTGACTACTCTGAGCAAAGCAACATCTATCAGAATCCTGCAGCCACCAACACTGGAGCAGGCATGAGGATGTTTATTCTGAATGAAAATATATATATCTTTCTTATTTTTCTTTTTTTTTGTTCCTGAGATACCTTGACTGTAATATCCTATGGATAAATAGTTGACTGCACACCCACTTTTACTGTGGAGGATATATCTGCCATGACAGTTTTGTGCTGACAGTGTAAATAGATAATGGAAAGTGTAATAAGGACTTACAGGCTGCAATTTTATCTGTTGATGAGGTGGGAAAGGACTTAACTATGACACTGCAAGTACTAGTGGATAGAGCAGTTACACAGTTCTGTTGTCTCCACAGTGATATTTTATAGTTCACTGTTCCTGAGAAACAACATTCTTAATCTCTTTTAAGTTGTGAAGGCAGCACTCATGAGCATTTTTGTGGAAATTTTGTAGTCAGACCAAGAACAACAAACCACAAGAAACTGGACGATAACTTTATTTAAGGGCTCTTCAATTCAGATCTGAAACTCTATGAACAGTTTTTCTTGGTTCAGAAGGAAAAGTGCAGTATTAAAGGCAGGCATTATCCTGCTGAAAGCCTAAACCTCACTCTCTTGGGCTTTGTTTTGTGGAGTAGTATACCTGTATATCCACCACTTGCACACTCTGCAAAATCTTTCCTGACTTCACAGGGAGAATGCCAGACTCTCTGTTATGGGATCCATGGGAGATTTCTCTATAGCAAATAGAAAATCAGATTTAAATTGGGAAAGGGATAATGAACATCACCATCTATTAGGAAGTTCAGCTGTTTTTGCTGGTGCAGTTAGAGAAAGGTAGTTGGTGTTATGGTTCAAAGCATGTACATTTGGCAAAAGAGAGTTAATGTTTCAGCTTTCTGGCCAGTGAATACTTTTAGGAACTGATACGCTGGGGAAAAATGTTTAATTGTGTAGGTGTAGCAGTTGTAATTTATTTTGTGATTGTGATGCATGTGTAGATTACACAATGAGTTTAAGCTGATTTTGGAACTTAGCAGCATGTTATTACCTCCCAGTGCTACAACTGAGGAACACCTGTAATAGTAACTGTCCTTCTCTCATATCTATTTCAGATCCACATTTCTTTATTTGTACTACACTTGATGTTATTTGCGTTTCCTGTTTTGTGTCTCTTGTTTTGTTTTCATTCAACAGTGAGTCTTGCAGTGGTTCAGCTCTACTTCTGACTGTTTTCAAGTACAAATTTAGACACGGTGTCAGCCACTCTAAGTCTCATAACCAGAAATAATTTATAGAGAATTTAAATTGTTTGTAGGTCACAAGTACATGATGAATAGAGATTTGGGTGAGAAGGTCCCATCTGGGCAGTCATGCTGCCCTAGCTGCATGGTCCTGCACTGGCATTCAGAGCAGTGGGAACATAAGTTGCTGTGCAGAGAGCTGGGAAAGCTGCAGATTCTGGCACCTGCCATGAGTTTGCTCTAACCAACAGGTCCAAAGCTGGGGGTTTTTGTAATAATTGGACTAAATAAAGACTGCTGAGATTCGATTTTGCTTGAAAAATACAGGATAAAGCAAAGTATGAAGTAATGGTTTCCCATTCCTTCACTTTGCCATCATTCTGTTTATATAGCCTAGGTAGTGATGTCTGATTTTAGAGGAAAAACTGCATTGCTGATAGCAGGTATATGCCTCTTGCATCTTTTGAATGTAGTCCCTCAGTCTGTGGTATGCACCATGGAGCCCAATCATTCTGGAGTCTCTTCTGTTTACGTGGGATTGGGCATGTTTCAATTCAATATGATTCATACTGTGCAGATTTTCAGTAGTCAGGTGCTATTTTAAATAAACAATCACATCTTACATCCCACTTACAGAGTCTTTCCTATTCCTGGGCCCATACAGTCACTGTGCTTCCTTATGATGCAATTTCCCTCAGTGCTCCTTTTGCAACAGTGCTTGGATTAAACTTAAACTTGGAAAAAATTTAGACCTTCTTTCAAAACACACCAGCTGAGTAGTATGGGAACATCACATCTATCTTAAATTTTAAATTTATCCTGAAGTCTAAATTTTTAGAAGCGGTACTGGCAATATACTTGGTGACAGACTCTCATTTGACCAAACAGAAGAGCTGCAGTAGGTAGACAAGCTGGATGGGCTACTGTTTACTTGCCATGATCATTAGGCTGCATTAAGACTGACAAAAAGTGCCTAAGTCATCTCTCAAAATTATTAGTTTTCCCACACCAAAATGTCCTCTTGTTGCAGATTTTACCAGATGTTATTGATAAATACAGACTTTTGTCTTAATTTTGCTAGTTTGTGAGGAAATGTTTGTACTTAGGAAAAGATGCTGTGTGGTTAGCAGGTTTTGCTGTTCAGAATTATGTGAAGAGACAGCAGTCCAAAGTGGATGAGGTAAGAGTGTTTGCTGCTTACGTGGTTCTCTGATTAGAGGAAACCTTTGAGTCAGCTCTGATCTGCTCTGTGCCAAGACTGGCCTAGATAAGCAAATAAAACTGTTGATGTTGTGAGGCTAGCTAGGCTCAATATCACTGGGTTTTTCTTCCTCCTCGGCAGAAAATCAAATGGTGCTGCCATTCAGACCCAGAAGAGAGATACCACATAACAGAAGAGGTGTGTTATCAATCGCATCATTAATAGCAGTATGATTGATGTACAGTGCATATCTCCCAGGTCACAACCTGGCTAGTATGCTAAACTGATTTCATTACTCCCATCTGATCTTAAGGCCTCAGCATATTCATACGCTTCTTTTCAGTGGAGTCAGGAGCTGATATTCTAGCCCCATACAAACAAGGTTGCTCTCAGTGAAGCACAGAGTGCCATACCACCATCTGGAGTGCATTTCTGAGAGCAATCAGTGCTGTTGTCTATCACGTCTGTCTACCAGCAGCTGTTTCCTGCTAAGCTCCTTGCCTCCAGGTCTCTGCTCTTATCTGCTCGGTTGGGTCTTTCTAGGCTGTGCAGATTATGAGCAGCCTACCTGGGACAGCAGTAAACCATTCACTAAACAGAGTTTAGCAATATATCTGTTTCTGATTTTTGGCTGGTCCCCTATGACCTTGTATCCAAATATTAATGAAAGTATACTGCAAATATTGCATTACTTAATTTTCCCTTGGGAATTCTGTGGAATAAAACCACGGTGGTGACAATTCATGGTTTTCTGGCACACAGATGGTATTGTCCATATAGCTTCTTTCTTATGAGGTGCAACACCGATGTAGGAAAGCATAGGCTGGGATTGTATCAATTTATACTACTCCTTTCCTAAGAAAAAAATTCAGCAGTAGTCTCCTGTTCAAAATCCTAAAAGCTTTGGGAAAAAAAAAATCCCACCTATTTCAAATAAAATACTAAACTGTGTTTTACCTGCTACGCAGTCTCCACTACAAGTCATCATAAAATGAATACTGAGAAGCTCAGTACTTATACGTGCTATGACCATAAGATGGAGATATTGGGCTACAAAAGAAGTAATGTGCTTTATACCCTCACCACTTTGGTTAGTGTGGGTTTATTCAAAGAAAAATGATGACGATTAGCTAAAATAAGTATTGCGGTAGGGATTAGAGACCAGCCAAACCAGGGTGGCAGAGTGCTGGAAATACAAAGTCTTGGTTTTAAAGTGAACTATTAGAAGTGAAAATGTGGCTGCTATTGTAATGATTTCAATAGTGGGTTACATGTGCCTTTGTTTCACAAAAATATGTTGAAACATCATGTTCCAAATTAACAGAGGTATCCTCCTTTCTGATGAGTGGGAAACTACGTATAGTTCTCAAGGCAGGTAAAATGGCTTGTGTATTACACAGTCTATACAGTTATTTTCTGCTCTTCAAGGACATCATAAAAGCACAGGGTCTAACTGGCATTTCAGTCTCTGCAAGAGGCTCCGGGTCTGCAATAGCTGAGTGGAGGAAATTTTTGGTGGCATTAACAAGACAGAGGAAGGGTTTTCAGAGGAAACTAGGAGGGAGGAGTTTCAGTCAGCCACTTTTGAGGTGCATCTCAAACAGGAAACCTTTTGCTAACATCTGGGTAGTAATTTTACTAAAGAGGGGATAATTTTACTTTGAAAAGCATCTTAACAATACTATATTTTTATGCAGCTGATCCACTTCTCTCTTCAGACTGGCAGTCCATTGTCCTCCTCTCAACTTGTCCCAGTCAGAAAGAGCTAGTTAGTCCCAAGAATTGGTCATGTTTCACTCTCAGAAGTGTCTGGTAAGTTTAAGTGAACTGTACTGGGACTGAACTCAGTGAATGCAGTATTTTTGCACGAGCAGAAATGAGAGTCTTATTTGGTTGATGGAAATATTCAGTTATTAGCTGTTAAATATTAATGATAGAAGATGATGATTAGATAAGGTGAGGGATGTTTTCTTTATAGCAAAGGTAATATAACTTTGTGAAGGACATAGTGGATTTGCAATCAGTTAAAATCTTACAACCCGTTACAGATGCCTGCCTAAAAGTGATGCTCTGTTCAGTTAGCATGTCTGACTTGTGTGGGTGAGGAAGCCAAGAATGAAACTCTTGTTCATCTCTTGTGGATGGCAAGAGATTAGACAAAATGATCACAGGGGTCACAAGATCACAGAACAGCTGAAGTGGGAATGCAGCTCTGGAGGTCTAGTCTAGTTCAAAGCAGTGTCAGCTACAGCAAATTTCTCAGGACTGTGTCCTGTTGGGTTTTGAGTATATCCAAACTCTGCTACCTCTCTGTATAGTCTGTGCCAGCATCTGACCTCCGTCACTGTAAAAAAAAAAAAAAGGTTTAATTCTTGTGTTTAAATGGAATTTCTTATATTTCAGCTTGTGCCCATTTTCTCTTGTCCTGTCACTGGGCAACACCGAGAAGGGTCTGGTTCCATCTTCCTTCCTTTCAGGTATTAATACAGATTGATGAGATTCCTCTGAGCTTTTTTTACTCTAGAATGTACAGTCACAACTCTCTCAGCTTCTCCTCATATGAAAGAAAGTCCAGTCCCTTCACTGTCTTCATGGCCACTATGTCCATGTATCTCTGGTATTGGGGAGCCTAGATTCAGACTTAGCATTCCACACACATTTCACCAGTGCTGAATAGAGTAGAAGGATCATATCCCTTGACCTGCTAGTAACACTTTTCCTAGTGCAACCCAGTATGCTGCTGACCTTCTTTGCCTTATGAGTTCATGGCTGGGTCATGGGCAACTATGGGACCACCAGGACCACCCTGGATCCTTTTCTGCAAAGCTGATATCCAGCTGGCCAGCCTCCAGCCTGTACTGGTGCATGGGGTTATTCTTCTCCACAGGCAGGACTTTGCATTTACCTTTATTGAATATCATGGTGCTTATGTTGGCCTATTTAGCCAGCTTACTGAGGTCCCTGTGAAAGTCATCACACCCACCATTGATATCATCTGCAGATTTGCTGAGGGTGCACTCTGTCTCCTGTCTTCAAGGTTATTAATGAAGATGTTTAACAGAATTGGAACGAGTATTTACCCCTGGGGCACACCACTAGTCACTAGACTCCAGGTGGACTTTGTGCTGCTAATTACAAAACTTTGAGCCTGGCAGTTCAGCAAGTTTTCACTCCACCTCTTCATCTACTTACCTAGCCCATACTTCATTAGTTTGTCAATGGGGATGTTACAGGTAACAGAGCCAAAAGCCTTGCTGAAGTCACTAAAAAAAAATCCACCATTATCCCCTCATCCATCGGCCTACTCATTTTGTTGTAGAAGGCCAACAGGTCAGTCAGGCATGATTTCCCCTTCATAAATCCACAGTGAATACTCTCAATAAGCTGCTTTTTTTTTAGTGTATTAGGAAATGATTTCAGGATATTTTACTTTGTCACATTCACAGGGATCAAGGTGAGGCTGACTATCCAGTGGTCCCCCAAATCATCCTTATTGCCCCTCTGGAAGGCAGTGGTACTTAGTTTTTTCCAGTCCTGAAGACTTCCCCAGTTGCCATGACCTTTCAAAGGTTATTGAGTGGCCTCACAATGATATCTACCAGATCCCTTGGCACTTATGGGTGAATTCCATCAGAGCCCATAGACTTGTGTGGATCCAATATGCTTAAGTATTGCCTAACTAGATTATCCTCCACTGGGGGTAAGTTTTCCTTACTCCAGACTTTCCCATGAGTCTTGGGGTTCTTGCATTGCTGAAGGCCAGCCATACTGGTAAAGGCTGAGGCAAAGAAGGCACTTCATGCCTTGGCCTTTTCCATGTCTTTTATCACCACATTCCCCTGCCTGCTCAACAGCACGCCCACATTTCCCCACATCTTTCTTTTGCTGTTCATATACTTGTAGAAGCTCTGTTACCCTTCATGTCCCTCACCAGATTTAAGTCCAGGTGGGCTTTGTCTTTCCTAAACCTACTTCTGCACACTAGAACTGTGTTCTGTCTCTGTATTCTTCCTTAGTTGGATTACCTGCCATCTCATTCACCTCTTTTACAGTTACTTTTTCCTACCGGTGTTTAGTGAGGATTTTCTTGTTCATCTATACAGGTCTCCTGCTGCTTTTGCATGATCTGTGACTTGTTGGGGTGAACCATTCTTGAGTTTGGAGAAGGTGGTCCTTAAAAATCACCAGCTCTCCTGGACTCCTCCTCTCTTAAGGAGCATCCCCTGTGGTCTTCTTCCAAACAGGTCCCTGAATATGCTTTTCTGAAGTCCAAAGTTGTGATACTGCTTTTTAGCCTGTTCCCTTCTTTCAGGATCTTCAACTCCATCATCTCATGGTCACTACAGCCAAAGCTGCACCCAGATTTCACATTCATGACCTAATCTTCCTTGTTTTTCAGTGACAGGTCCAACAGAGCATCTCCCTTCATTAGTCCCTCAGCCACCTGTATCAGAAAGTCCTTTCTGACCATAAAGATTCATGACTTCCTGGACAGGGACACTGATTTTCAACTCTGGCCTGCATTTTCCATATTAGCAATAGGTAAAAACATGTCTGCTGGTAAGTGGATCAGAGTTCCTGGGGGGAACAGTGGCAGTGAAACCCAGAATTCTACTTTTACATTCATTCTTTTGACTAGAACCACAATTTAGCAATTCTGTTTCACAAAGCAATCTTAGAATTTTCTCTCCTTTTCCATGTAAATAGCAGTAAATAAATTTGAGCCAAGGAATGATATACTTGTGGAACTGAATTTAAAGAGAAATGCTCTAGGAATAGTAATTAATTTATGACAAAGTGGAAGGATGTTGAACTTAATAAGGCCAGAGCATATGTTTCAAGTTTAAAAAGTGCATAAAAATGCTCTTATAAGAAGTCTGAATGCTGTAATATTTTTACATGATTGCTTCTTTAAGTATCACAAAAGTTAAACTAGGAGTTCTTTAAAAGAATTTTGGGGTTTTTTAAAATATAGTAGAAAAAGTCAGAGGAAATGTTGCTCAAAGAAATTTCTAGAATATACCACATAATCTGGGGTAAGCAAATACTGAGTAGGTTAAGCCCAGTTGTGTATATGGGGACAGCAGGAAGAGGTAGGAAGAGACTTGGGGAAGCAAAGTTTGTGTCTGCTCTGGGCAAGTCAGTAGTGCCATCCAGTTTCCTGTAAGTGTGTGATCAACCATATTGAATACAAGGTGAGAGCCCCCCTTAATCCTCAATGCTTCCTTCCCTTGATCTGTTTTCCGTAAGAAAGTAGCCTAGGCAAGGAGAAGTGAGAGCCCATTACAGCGAGCAACCTGGATGTTTAGGGCACTTGGGAATAGGGGGTTCTCCAAGAACCAAACTGCATTTGATGCTGTGAAACTCCTTCAAGGATTCTCTCTCCTTACACCGACCCTCTAAAACCATGCAAGTTAGGCAATACAGATATGCAAACAGGTACAGCACCATGCATTGACCTCGTGGGAGCTCAGTTCTGCAAATCACAGTGCTTATTTCTGCCTGTCAGTCTGGGCTTAGGTGTCTAGATGCAGTTACTTTTTCTTCTGCGTGAAGATAAACAGTACTATTGGCATTGGAAATTACTCTTGCCGAAGAGATTTTGAACTTCAGTCAGCCAAGTTGGGGAGTATTGGTGTCAGCAACCCATCTGGAGTCATATGATAGATGGGAACACAATCAGGAAAGCACCCGGGTGCCCTGACACTGGGCCCATGCCTCCTCCCCTCTTCAACCACTGCACTCCTTAAGGTATTTTATTGCTCATGTCTTTCAGGACATGTGAAAAAGGCTTAAAATACACAAGACAAATTATCCAACATGATTCTCTGGAAAATGTTGTGTATCTTAAATGCAGCCAAAGTGCAGAGTGTATGCCAGTTGTAACAATAATCACTCATTTTCTGTTTTGACCTAGCTGAGAAATTACAGACTTGGAAAGGAGTAATTTGAATGTAAGAATCTTTACTGTTTCAAAGGTTTTCCTTCTTTTTTTTCCCTTCTGGGAGCAGCATGTGCTGTGTGACTTTTTTCTCCACTTGTTCAGAGCACGTCCTACTTCATCTGGCCCTATTTTCCTAAGGTAGTGAATCTATTGGAGATACATAATTATATCTCACTTTCTGCCACTCAAGCTCTGTCTCAAATATTCCTGAAGAAGCCTGAAGTGAAGCTGGTAAGGGTTAAATATTAGAAGATCAGTGAATTGCAGAAGAATTTCTCACTGTTTCCAGGTCAAGTATTCACAGGTTGTTTTGTTTTGAGCCGTGACTTTTAGACTTGGATCATGTCTACATACAGAGCAGGGCTGACACTGAGACATCCATTTAATAAATATTTACTTTTATATGTGTGTGTGACTGTGTGTGTGTGTGTGTGTGTGTGTGTGTGCGTAGGCTTGTGTGCCTACGCGTGTTCACTGAGCTCACATCCAGTGTCCATCCTCAGCTGATGGATTCATCCCACTCTCTGACTTGCCCACAAGACAAGCCCAGGATGCATATTTACTAGCAACAACATTCTGGAATGCATCTGTGGTTGTAGAGTGCATATCATGGCATCCTGTTTTAAACTGCTATTTTTAAGAGCAGAGAAGCTGCATCGCTCAACTGTTGGCACAATGAACTGAAACAGAAAAAAATGCTCTTTACACTACAGTCTCCACTGATACAGTAAGTCACATTAAAAATATTTCCTCACATTTATTGTCTCCTTAGAAATTAAATTAAAACATTTGAAGGTTTTTGTCCTTCCGCTAGTTTGGTTTGAAAGGTTTGTTAACTTTGTGAGCTAAAAATGGAAGCTGAGAATTTTTTTCACTATGGATACGAAAACCATTGATGTATCAGTGTATAGTGATTAAAATGACATGCAAAGGCACAGGCAATAAAAGACAGTTACTTTCAAGTGCACGTGAAAAAATCATATTTAATATGAGGCTTAAAACACATGTTGGGATACCAATACATGTTGGTAAGTGGAGCACAATCAGCATGCAAGGGTATTTGTAATTTATGCTTCTCTGAAACAATCTTGTTTCTGAAAATCTGAATAAGTCACTTCAAAATTTCACAATCATTTGTCGTGGTCAGAGCATTTTCAAGTCCATTAGATTCCTTGGATCAGATTTTAATTTTCTCTTATTTATGTATTGCAAATTTAATCTATTGCTCTTTGTATTGATCTGTATATTCTAAATTTGAACTGTAGTGTCCAAATGTGATTAGTGAAGACGATTGATCTTTCATGTTTGGCAACTCTTTCTAGCATGAATGCTGCCAATTCTTTTGAACATTTCTGTAAACAACTCTTTATTATTAATATTTTCTATAGACCTCAGCTACCTTTGGATGAAGCCAGGAAATGCATGGCTTGTATGTGGCTGACTTTTCATATTTTATGAAAAGTCCCTGGATATTAACTAATATTATTTATTTATTCATCTGTGGTATAACTCATTATTCTTCTATGCACATTTGTCTGCCATGAAGTGTCTTTTTCTGATCCTTGCCTTTTAATAAGAGCTATATTCCACCTCTGCCCAGGCCCTGTCTGTGGTAGTCAGGCCACAAGGTGTTTGCCAGTAGAAAGTCAAGAGTAACTGGCAACGCAGTTTTAACGTCATGGAGCAAAATGAGGAAGATTTCTCTTTCTGTGTTAGGGTTTCTTGGGCAGCTGCTTTGTATCACCCTCACTGTAAAGCTGATTGACTCTGATTCTCAGACTTGTGTAATTCATCCAACAGCCATTCACTGCTTTATATATGGCACAAAAATAAAATTTTCTTCTTGATTATGATCCTTTAATCTAAACCAACCAGTCATCATTCATAATGGCCACTAGTATTTACACCTCTCCAAACCACAAAAAAAAATCACTCATCAAATCATCCTGATTTAGAAAGTTATGAATTTGTTGTAATCATGTGAAACTGGCAGGCTATTTAGGTAGAACAAGCTTCACCTGAACTACTAGAGTTAAAATCTTATCCTCCAGGGAAAAGTAACCTACAGAAATTTTTTGCATTATCCCAGGAAAAAGAACCATGCTGAAAAGATTAGAAGCCAACCCATGCACACATGCACACATATGCTTACACGCACACACACCCTCCAACCCTTAGCAGTACTGTGGGTAGGAGAAGGAGCAGCACCCTTTCACAAACTCCTGCCTTGTGCTCAAAGGAAATGCAGCAGACATTTAATTATTTCCAAACCAAACAAGACATCCTGAAGGATTCTCCTCCTGTGGCCTCATTATCTGCTTAGATCTGTGTTTTTAAAATCAAAAGAAAGGCTGAAGCCTTCAGAGCCACCCTAGACAGGAGCAGAAAGGGGAAGTGGAGAAGCAAGACGAAAAAGTATAAGACCTTATCTCAGGCAGTCCTCACTTTCTGAGGAGACTGGGTTTAAAATATGATGGTTGAAAATAAAAATAGTCTTTAAAAAAAGCATCTTTCTTTTCTAAGGTGTCACATCTAAGTGTATAGCTTTAATATGTATGGGAAGGCTGATCTTGCAAAGACAGTGACAAGATCTCTTGGTATGTACCTGGTCATTCCTCCACAGTTTAGGGGCCAATTCTTCCCTAAACCTGCACCTTTGCATTTGCTTTCCAATAGAATGATTTGATGCAACAACTCTTCTTCCTATATGACCCTGGGGCCCCAGCAAGACCTGAGGCTGATGTGATGAGGAAGCTGTTGACATGAGTAATAGGCTGATTCAGACAAGACCTCTTTCAGTGAGTGCCAAATGTCATCTGAACCCCTTCCAAGCCTGAGAAGGGCCTCCCCACACCACGTACCTTCGCAGTGTCTCCACTTGTCCCTAATCTTCCCTGGATTTTGGCTTTAGTTTTGGACGTCTTTACACCAAAGAAAAATACAGCTTGCCCAGTTCTCTCTGATGGTCTTGTGCACCTACTAAAATGAAAGAGTACTCACTGAAAAATTCCCCATTTTTTTCAGTCCGTGGGGAAGAAACTGTAATAGTTTCTGAGCATCTTGGACTTACTGCCTGTAAACATTCAGCTTTGGGGAAAAAAAGAGTAATGAGTGAGGAATTTGGCTTCAGAGTCAATGGCATGATTCTGCATGGTCAGGCTGCATTCTCCAAAGCCGGCTGAATAGTCCTGGAGGGAGGGAATGTGCCTTGCTGTTGCAAAGAGTCTAGGAAAGCACCTACCGGAACCTTTGCTCCAAAAATGCCTCTCACTTATAAAACAGGTTAGCCACAACCTGTGAGCTGAGCCAGCTGGAATGGCAGAGCCACCACCAGCATCACCCCTGGGAAAGGGCTGTGGGTTGCACGTGTGGGTCAGCCGCATTTTTCGTCCCTTCCCATCACTGCTAGGAAGCTGTAGTGTTGGGACTGGGTACAAGGCTTGCAAAGAAAGGAAACAGAAGGAAGGGTTTCTAATTTGCTGAGAGTGAAGTGGAGAGAGAAAGAGAAGCAGCAAAGGAAATGAGAAATGAGAAAATGAGGAAAAGAATAGCATGCTTGTTCCTTGCTCCAGACATGCTCCTCCCACTGGATATGTGTTGGTTTTTTCACTTTGAGAATGTGGTCAACCTGTAAATAAATTACATAAAAAAATCTCTACTTATGACATGTCTGTAGGTATTTGCTTTAGCAAAACCATGAGCAGCTCTTAATGTTGCAATATGATGGCCTTTCTTGACAGATGTGTGCATATGAGTCAGCCAAGGTAGGCTTTTTGGCAGGTTGTATTAAATGCAGTATGAGCCAGACCAACTTTGGTGTTGCTTTATGTCATGAATAACCTCCTGCCTTGCATCTGAATTACCCCGCTGCAGAGGCAAAGGCTGTATCAGGTATGCCAGAGAACAGGCTGATGTAAGGGAGGAGGCAGAGCTAAGGAGAAAGGCATGCAAGTGGCCATGGGCACAAAAACTCTGCTCCCTTAGGCTGGAGAAAGGACAGGTGGAACATGTTGGCCTAACGAAATAAAAAAATAAACCACACAAGAAATCAGCCCAAGGGCAGAAACAGACTTCTTGCTTCAAAACTCTTCTTGCCTTTGCCCTGCTGATCTTCCTGCACCTCTGCTCCCAGCAGTCAAGTTGAACTCAAAGAACCCCTGTTCTCCAAACTGGGTACCTCAAGATATTGTGGATCCCAAAAGCCCTGGGAGAGATGAATGACAAACAACTTTCAATTTTTATGCAACTGGCTTCTATTGTCTTGCTGAAGTGGCACATGATTTTCAGAGTAAAGGTGTCTTGGGTTTCCCAGATGAAAGCTGAAGTTCATCTTGAGAGACAACACACAGTGTCCCAGGCTGACCACCCTGCTGTGCTGCTGTTCATGCTGTTGATGGGAGTCTGTCACACTTGAGACTCTCTATGGCTAGGAGGCAGTTTCTGGTTGCTGGCTGTCCAAAGGCTACAGAGGAGCATTTTTACAGCCTCAAACTAAACACTGCGTCTTTCCTACTAGGAGAGTTGCCATCACTGAAGTCCAGGATCTATTGGTTGCTGACATTTACATGAGAATTTATGGTTGTAATAAATTATACTTCAGATTTCCCTTATTTGGAATAATTTTAGAGTGTATTTTCCCCACATTTTTTATGGCAATGTAAGAGACTACTTTTTAAAGGACCAGGAAGATCTTAATGTTACCTTCACTGCATAAAGACCTTGGATACAAAGCTTTCCAAGAAAGGAGTTTTTGGACAATGCAATGTTATTTATTTACTTAAGCTGTTTTATAATAATCTGGCAGTGTAAGACAATGGTGAGGTCCCGTGGACCTTGGCTTCTTTAATTTTTTTTTTAGTCTCTGTGCACAGGATGTACTTATTTCACTGATAAGACAAAAATAAGGCTATTCTGAAGAAGTAAATCTATATTCTTTCTCAGTGACTTTATCTCTGCAGACAGACTACAGGTATAAGGGAAACAGGAATACTGAGACAGTTATAAGACACCTAAAGCTCATCTTTGAAGGAATCTGCAAATGTTACCCATATGCAAGCTAAATGCATTTTCACATGGTAGCAAAAAATACTTTTGATAGCAGATACCATATATTGAGACCCCCACATCCCTTTGTGCAGAGAAATCATGTGAGCTTCAGTAAGGATCTGATATGCTTGTAATAACCTAGAAATGTCTTAGAGAGAGGGAAATAAAAAGTCCAAGGGGACTAGCAGCAGGATAAATGAAAGATCATTTTCAAGATCCCCATGCAGATTTGTCTTTTTCCCCATCCCCTCCTCCTTTCCCTTGTATGCACTTTGGTGTTTCCTTTCCTGGACTGAGTTTTCAGGGACTGATGGCAGTTCGTCTCCTGTAGTGTACCAAACTGGAAGGACTTCCCCACACTGCAGGTGAGTCATCTCAGCTTCCCTATCATTTGTAAAGGCCTTCCCAGTATCATCATTTTATTCACCCCTTCCAGCCTCCTCAGCTTCCCTCTGTCCTAGCCTGCCTTTTGCCTAATGCTGCTTCCCTTTCTTTGGGTTTCCCACTCTCTTTCCTCATGAGAGTGACTCTGACTACTTCTCTTTTGTCCTTTTTTATTCCTACCTGTTTACCAGCCCTAACCCCATATGTGTTTCCCCATCCTATAGGTCAAAACTCTTTCTTTGTAGGCTCACTTTTTGTAAGGCCACTTTCCTTCTCTTGTCATCTTTCAGGCCTTTCCTGCTTTCCAGACACATTTTTGATGACATATGTTACCTCTCAGAACTAAGTGGATGTCATGCTTTCCCCAGGCCAGTTCTACAGGTGGTTTTGGGTCTGCAGAACATAGAAGCACAAGTGAAAAAGGAAAAATCCCTGCCAGCTGTGATGGGCTTTGTCACATCACCATGCCACAGCACCAGGTTACGAGGAGAGCCTGTATCCATCCGCCCGTGTCAACATGACCCCACCACGGCCGATGTGCCTGCTGCCCTCCCATTCCTCTGGAGCCTCTCTACAGGCACCCCTTCCCTGTGCTCTCCATCATTTCAGAGTGGGACCATCCCTTTCAGACTAGATCTCTAGATTCCAACCCGGTCTCCCCATGACTCATTTTGCTGAGCTGGTTTGTCTTGGACATTGGCTGGAAGTTCCCTGTTCTTGGGAGCTCTGTAACCAGACAATGCATCCAGTGACACAGTTTGGCCTTTTCAAAACAAAATAGGGTTTAAAAATCAACAGGAACACATTGCTTCGATAACTGGGTTAAAAAAACAAAAGAAGGACTGCATGCGCAAATATGACTTAAGCTTCATTCTTCCCCTCCAAATTTTGGGCAAGTTCCATGTTGTCTTGGCACCTCTGCGCTTGGACTGGGAGAGGCAGGACACAACTCTCTGTCTTTCTGTTGGAAATGGTGTTAAATGGGAATGTCTGTCAGCTCAGGGTCCGGATGGGGCTGCTGACATGCCAGCTCATTGGCCAACAAGGGCAGTGCTGGGATGATCAGCTGCCTCCCCATCCCCTGAGCGCTGCTCACTATTTCTGGGGGCATCTTACAACCCTCCCTTATTTCATTTCCTGCACATCTCCTCCTACCCACCTCCTTTGTTTTGCACTGTACAGAAAATAACAGCAAGGAAAGGCACAGTGACAGATCTCACAACAAAATTTTTTTTCCTCTGGGGTCTTCATATTTGCTGGTTTTCTTTCTCATTCTCATCTCTTCTTACTGGGCTCTCCAGATCACTGTTAGTGCATTTAACATGTGGGAAATACTGATGTCTCCAAGTATATAATTGGACTTGTGCATTGGACTAGGTGATTTTATAAATAAAATTTTTATTGATCAAACTAGCTTATTATATTTATAATACAGTATCAGATCATTTCTCAAAATTTTTGTACTAGGTTTTTCTTTCAGTTACAGTAAATCTGCCAAAGTAATCAGCCAAAACTAATGAAGCTTTTGCTTGCTTGCTTGCTTAGTTTGCACTGACGCAACTAAGATGAGAAGAAGCTTGTTCATGGGCTTGAAAAGCATTGCCTACACCCTGGGAACTGATCTTCCAATTGTAACTACATATTTCCAACCTGATTCCTGTACCAAAAACATTTAAAACAAACAAACAAAAACAAACCAAACCAAAATAAACAAACCAAATCAAACAAAAAAAAAAAAACAAACACCAAACCAAAACTCCAGCATCTAACATCCTTCCATTAAAGAAATTTGATAAGATCTTGATTAAATGTTTGCCATAGAAATTAAGCCTGTCACATGATGAGAAGCCATGAACCAAAACCTATGTGAGAAATTGGAGGCAATAAACATGAAAAATGACAAATTTTTGTCTCTGAAAAAAACATCGGTAGTGAAGTGCCAAGGTCTGGTATGGTTTAATACAGATACTGGCAGTTTGGAAAGGGGAATGGGAGTAAGGAAGTGAAATTGATGAAGTTATTTATTTTTTTTAAAGCCTGGAACTTCAATGGGTGCAGCGTATCAGTGGGACCTCAGCAAAGTTCAAATCTGAGTGCAAATTTCACCCTTAGAGCGGTTGGTGTGGACACAATTTTGCCTGCTGCAAAATCTCCTTGCATCTTCTGAAGTACCTGGGGCTGGTGGAACAGGCTAAACAGGTTGAAAAAATATCTTCTATTTGTGCAGCATTTACCTATGGGCTTGGAAAAGAAACTAATGCTGAGTTCAATGGGCAGTTCTTGGACTGCCAAGTGGGTATCTTGGGAAAACGAATGCCCTGGCAAAACTAGGTGCGATGACTGATCTTCTTAAAACAAGGAATGACATTCAGGATATAGATCACACCCTCCAGAGACACTTCACCACCTGGAAGAACATGAAAGCATGTGCACTTTATGGACAGATGCTTTTTTTATAGGCTTCTACCCACTGCCTATGACAATAAGGATGTGAGAGAGCTATATCAGGTCCTCTTTTTGGCAGAAAAAAGTGACCTTGTGAATGACAGCTGTGCAGGCAAGAGACAAATTTATTAACATCTCCACAGAGCAGACTATGCAGAACATACACTATAAGTTGGGGCTTTCCCAGCTTTGGGGGGTCCTCTGTCTGCTCTCCCTGTGCTCAAGTGCCTCCTGAAGTGCTGAGCTTGGAACTTTTGCTAGCTGCAAGCTTCTTCTCCTGTTTTTATTTTACTCTGCATTCAAAGGACTAAATAGTGAGAAAGGGCTCTGGCTGCTTCAAACGGCGTACAGGAAATGAACAAGCTGAATAGTATGTTTGCCAGCACATGGATCTTTTTGGCACACTTAGAGCCTATCTGGATTATGGATTTGTTTCGTTTTCAGCCAATACTAGCCAACCATCAAAAGCTTTTCCATATAGAAAGAAAGCCATGTTTTGCTGTGGTGCATGCTCCTGACTAGTAAATATGTCCTGAGATGCCCCTAGATGGGATGGTCTGTTTCACATGACCATCTGTTTTCTGTTTCTTACCCTTGGAGTGTGGGTCCTGCCTGGGGCTCCTGGGGATACTTAAATCCAGAACCAACTATGGGCAGGTGAAAACATCTCAGATGTCTCATGCCCTTCTCTACTACCTTTGGACACGTCCCTGGGGAGGCAGCCAGCCCCCAGGTGATGGGCAGTGGTGGTTGAAAAGAAAGACAGGGCTCTCCTGAAAGAGACAACTGTCGGCTGCTTACAGCTGATGCTTTTCTACTCAATGAGAACATGGCCTTTTGATCACATTTTCCTCCAAGGCTGAAGGATGGGGCCAAGAAGGAGCTAACCAAACATGGTACTGGCTGGTAGGAGAACTAGGCCACTCCTGCTGGGCTAAATTCCGTGTTTGTTCTTCTCTAGCTCTTTGCTTATGCCTCCTGTGGGTCTGATCTGCTTAGTTACTATGAGTCTGCCCTCATCTCTTCTGGCTGTCTTCTTGTTTGACCTCTTCCTTCAGAAACTGAGTTGGAGAGTTCCTGGTATTTCCTTTAGGGAGTGGGAACTTAAGGAATCAGAGAATTCGGAATCAGCAGGCTACAGTAAAAAAAAAAAAAAATAAAATTTTTGGAATCCTAGTTCTTCTCTTTGGATTTGGGAAACAAGTACATGTGAATGTCTTTCCTTTTACTGTGGGATGTCTTTGTATCCTGGTCCTATAGTAAAACTGCAGTGCAAACAATTCATCAGTAACAATAAGAAGGAAATCAGTGGGAAAAAGTAGAGGAAATGTCAAGGGCTTGCAGAGGTCTGCGTATCTGGTGTTATAACATTAGAACAGAAACAGTAATGTATGAATCACTCACAGTCCTCATGGTTTTGGTAACACAGGCCTCGCCTGAAGTAGTATGGGAGCAAGGCCTGTGTCCCAGGACTGAAATAAAGTTCACTTGGCAGACGAAGAAATCATCTGGGGTAATCAACAGGCATGGAAAGAGGAGAGGGGACAGGTTGAAAAGATCAGAGTTCTAAGACTAATGCATGCTGGGGGAATACCACTCTGCACTCTGTTGGCCATAATAGGCTCTTGCAGCTGTCATCATCTTCCTGGATATTCACTTCTGTTACCGTCATAAACACACTGACATCAGGCGTGAGGTACTCCAGCTAAAATCCATCCTTATCCCCACTATGATCTTGCTGAAGGCAAGCACAGAGATGTGGTCCTTTCCTCTCTTGGGTGCAAGATCAGGCTTCACTGTCTGGAGGCTGCAGTGGAATGCAGTGCACCCGTTGTGTTTCCCAGGATGACCACGGGGCTGAGCATTTGCCATCTTTGGGGGAGCCTGTAATTGCAAGTATCCAGGGATAAAGTAGTCTTCCGAAATTCAGACTGTTAGTCTTCTGAAATTCAGACTGTTGGTTGATTTCCATGGAAGGAATAATGCTTTTAGAAAGAAGATATTTTAAAAACTACCAGCTCTGCACATCTCTCCATACTTCCTACTGCTGGGAGCTCGAGCAAGGCTGGGCTGCTTCTCATTTACCTGTGTCTAAGATAGGTTTTGCTAAATAGTTTCTACCGCTTTATTGACAGAGCCTCTGAGCCTGCAGAGTAACTTGGCCGAGTCCTGCACCCTGGTTGTGCTTTTTCAGACTACTTTGGACACTTTCAATGGGTAGTCAAGCCAAAATCCTCCTACCCCCTGCTCTTCTACTGTCCTGGAACAAACCTCTGTTTACTGGAGGTCACTTTTTTGAGCTATTGCTTTTTTCCTGTCTGCTTCTCCTTGCTACCTCACCCTAAGCAAAACCGATATATTGATGTATTCAAGTGTTCCTGATTCCTGATGCAACTTTGTTTCTGCTTCAGAAAGGAAAAAAGGGTGCACTGAAATGAGGGGAGCTTCTCACGTGCAAAAGCAGGATTTCGTGCATGATATAAGGAGTGGAACTTGACACTTATTTAAGGGACCTAATAATTCTGTCTTTCGTAAGGACATAGTGGAACTTCCCATGGTGGCTGCAGAGATTACTCCTCTTCTTGAACCCCTTTTATCAGTGACTACCCCAGCTTGATAACATTCACATCGCTCCCTGGAATCAGCACCCTTTTTATTATGGCTCTACCTGTTAAGTCACCAAGTACACTTCCTCCAGTGCTTTTCTGATGCTCCTTGTTACTCCCTAGTGAACAACTCTGCTCTTCCAGCACTAATGGCCAAGAGCCCCTCTGGCTTTACCAGCACTAAGAGACCACGTGCCAAAGGACAGATGGCAGAATCTGGAAACATTTCTGTGTTATGCCATTTTAATGTTGAAGGCTCTTTATTCCATTTAAAAAGAGTGAACCATGTTCCTGACTCTAACCTTCACTGCATCTTCCCCCTCCCGTTTGCTCATATTCTCTCCAGCACAAAGGATGAGAGGCACTGTCCTGTAACCAAATAGCTTTCTCTAAGCCACTGACAAATGCTCTGCAAGCCACTGGTGGTCAACAGATCTCTGTCAGGGAAACCTCCATGAATTCAAGAAGGCCCAAGGCATGACTTTATGGTCTTGATTCCACAAGTAAAATTCTCCAGGAACTTCTAGTATTGATCATGCTTTAGATCCAGTTTCTAATGTTCAGCTATCTCACAGGGAAAAGATGCAGTCCTTTAACACAAGGATTTCCTAGTCACAGACACTGCCCTGTTTAGTTTCAATCAGCTTTTGGGAGTTGATACCACTTTAAAGTTGGTTGCATTGGCACAGCTTGCAGCTGTACGTGTATAAACGAGGGATTATAGTGATGGAGTGTCCACAAACACCGGTTATGCAGTTTGAACTAAATCACACTTTTCATCATATCAGAAAACTCTTGTGCGTGAGACTCAGTATCAGAGAATAATTTTAAACTAGCTTGAACTGATCCAAAACCAAAACTGAGATATTTTTCACCAAGTAAAATGTGTTTGGTATATGTTAATCGGGACAGATATAAACCAATCCAAAGAGGATCTCTGAAAATGAGATAAGATTGTGTACATAAGGGATTTCAGTAGCTCGGCTAAATCAGTTATAAAACTTCTAATTTAAACTAACGCTACCTATATTTGGACAGTAAGAATTAATGGACTGCAAATCTACTGCAAGGAAAATGTTACCAGTGGGGATCCAGTCCAAGAAATCCTGTTCCTCAAAAGCAGCTCAGTCTCTTTGAATTACCCTGAAAACATCAAATTACCTGTGAACCCAATGCTTCTTTGCACAACACCAAAAATTCATTTTGCAATGCCTAAAATAATCAATGTAAGCAGTTAACATTTCTCCATAATCTCCTAAATAAATCTAAATCCACTGTTAAAATACCTCTAATTTCCAGCTGCAGTTTGGTAGTGGTGTCCCAACAAATTTTAAAACCTCCTCCTCCTCTCTGCATATTTCTTTTTAGAAAAGACCAGTGGAGAAGCCAATAGATTTCTATAAATCACTGGTGGATGAAAACAAGCATAAAAAGGAGGCTTGAAGTTGTTTAATATTACAGATGTTTTGGAGCTCTATTCAGTAGTTGGCAAGTCACACGAAGCTGCTCTGAATTCTTTATAATCTAGACACAAAGATCATTGAACTCTGAAAGAACCTCTGGGCTTTTATTCAAAAATATGTTGGCTTCTATTTACCTCTTTCTTCATTTGTATCTATCAAATGGCTCAATATATAAATAAAGCCCGGGTGTTCTTATTAGCTAAGGCAGTATTTCATGCAGATTAATGCCAGCAGGTTTTATAAAATACATCTCTACTCAAAACTAGAGTATGTTTTGAATTAATTTTCATCCTGTATATGCATCAGGTATATTCTACTCCTTTTCTTATACAGAGCTCAGCTGCAGCATATAGGAGGAACCTGTAGTGTTTAATTCTAGTCCCATCATCCATCTCCAGCAAAGCAGTTTTAACCCTAAACATCTGCATAATCCCATTGACTTTAATGGGAGTACTCATGGGCTCAGGTATATTAAAATTATAATTGAAAACAGCACCTTGCTTTCTCGGGGCCTAAGTGACATATCTAGCATTTTATTGAACAGTCTTATTTAAATATTACCTCGTGTATATGTTATGAGCAAATCTTTCTAGTTCAATAAAATCAGGGTTATTGTCATTGGATTAAAAAAAATAAAAATCTTTTCTTTGCCTCCAAAGCAGGCTAAAACTCTCGCGCTAAACTGAAAATGTGATGTTGGCTAAAAGTGCTTTGCCAGCTGAGCCAAAACACAGCAAGATTTTAATCTGATGTTGGTCTTAATAGAATAACGGGCAAGAAGATTTAATGGGATTGATAAACTGACTCTTTTAAAGAATGCTTTGGTCAACTACCAACTAGAAATTCGACATCCCACATAAGATATCAGCATTTGGCTAATTTTGCCAATGTTAAAATTATCGTTCAAATGATCCCAGCTTTCAAGTGGTTGAGTGGGTTTTTTTGTGTGTAACATAAACACCCTCACAAGCAAAATCCCTCCACTGAGGCAGTAAGACTGTGATGAAACCAGAGAATGGAGAAAATATATATATAAGATTTTAGCGGATCACATGCAAACTGTTTGAAGCTCTCCAGTGTGATTTCATTCCCGTCCCACAGAGACTCTGCCTAGTGTGCTCTAATAATGGAAATGTTTGGATTAGCCTATGTTCAATCCATTTGCTTCAGCACCTCACCAAATGTGAGCTATGCCATCAGTCTGGATGACTAAGTATTTGTAATTTTGTTGTAGCTTTCTTGTAGCTGTGGCAGTCCAAGGTCATTAGGGAGGCGAGGTTTGCAGGAGACACATTACTAATGCATTAGAACAACTGATCTGGTTGGAAAAGCTAATGTAGCTTTCTGGATACACAAGTTTTTCATTGGGATAGACCAGAAGTGTACCTAGAAACTCTCTGCTCTCATCCTCCTTTGTGCTCACCCGTAAGGACAAAGTAAACGTAAGAGCTGAAGCCCTAGGCTAAAAGTCAGCAGTGACCATGTTTTCAGACTCAGTGGAGGTATGTGACTGTTGCTGGGTGCTACTTGTACTACAGCACTGCAAAAGAAAAAAAAAGTCCCACTTAGGTGTCTTACAATCCAAACACAGAGAACAAAGCATTCAGGGACATGTTAGCAGGCAAAGAATGAAGATATAAAAAGGAAGAGAACAGACTATTGTCAAGGAAAAGAGCAAGAACCGAGAGCTATACAGACACAGACCTTCCCATGTTTTATACCACCTGATGCTCATTTCAGCATAACAGCTACAGGTTTCCCTACAGGGTGACTAGTAAATGCATGCTCAACTTCAGGTCTGCCCTCCTGGATCTTTCGCAATGCTCAGACTAAATATACACATCCAGATTTTTGGTTTTGTTATAACACTAGAAATTTCAGCTTTGTCTGATACTTTCTCTGATACTGTAAGTCTCTGGAAGTCTCAGAGATGAGTACTACATCACTATTGCTATGATTAGAAGTCTCAGTGTGCTGCATCTCTAACAGAGAATTTCTGTTTCTGAAATATGAAGTACTTGCACATGTTCAATGGCTGTTAACAAATCTTAAAAGATGCAGAGAATTTTTAACTGCAAGGCTAAAATGTAAATACCTCATTCTTGCAGTGGCATAGCTCTTGGTCTTGAATCTCACTGGCTCTGCAACCACTGGAGTTCTTTAGACTAAACAAAACCTGAATTCCTAGGGTAGAAGGTACTACAATAAAATCAAATATCAAAACAAAATCAGATCAAATTAACTTAAAAATCTGTCGGCTTTTTTTCCCTCCCTGCCATTTAAGTCACCCTTAAATTCAGGAGAAAGAGGCTGAGTTCATTTTACTGGCAGCACCCAGAAACATATTGTTATCTAAAGAGTACTGGTTCTGAAAAGTCCTTTGTTTGGGAAGCTTTAACGGGAAAAAGGGAACCTTAGTAACCTTAAATCATCAAAGCAGAATGTAGAAGCCCAAAACAGAAGTATACCCTAGTAAATCCTTCCCCTTTCTTAGGAGAACAGCCACTGTGAGCATTACTCACGTTTTCTGGGATATAACAGCACTCAAAAGGTGCGGAAAAATATAATTAAAAGAAAATAAAAATCGCCATGACAACATCGGGTGAAGCCGCGGAGCTGAGGGGGTTGCCCGCAGCTCGGCGGCCGGGGCGCCGCTGCGGGCAGGGGCCGCTGGAGGGCACTGGAGCCCCACGCCCGGCCGCCGGGGAGGGAAAGGCAGTTTTTTTCTCTTTGAGGTCCTGTCATTCCTGTGTAAACAAGTTACGTTCAAGTGTTTAGGATATAAATTACGACCATGCAGGCTTGCCTCGGAAAGAATGTAAACACAGCACTGTGGTCGGAGCAAACTCTGAAACTGACTTTATAATTTATCACAGACCCTGAGAAGCTCGGGGAAGAAAAGGGCATGTCTGAGCATAAGTGTGTATTTAAGGAGATGAAGAGTCTTATCTCTATGTATAATTACAAAGATATAATTTTATATATGTGCGTATGTGTGAGTACGCATATATATATATATATATATACACATATATATACACGTGTGCACATATGCATGTAGCATTTTACTGAAACTCTCCCGCTTTTCAGCGTCCGGGCGCGGGGCCGGAGAGAGTCGGGCGGCGGGGCACGTCGGGGCGACTCTGTCCCCGCCGTAGGACGGGACGGGCTGCTCGGGGGGCAGCACCCGACGGTGGGGCCGCACAGGGCTGTGCTCCTGGTCACTCGCCGGGTCGAAGCGGGGGGGGTTCCGTGGGCATTCCCCAGCCGTGGGGTCGACGCGGCCATGGGCGTCAGCAGGATGCACGGGCCAGCAGCTCCCGGCTCCGGCTCCGGCTCTTGGCCGCTTGCCATCTACGGGGCACGTTGGCATCGTGGGGACAAGAGTTGTTTTGCCTAGGGTGCTTCGGGGACCTTTTTTAAATTTTCTTTTGACACTTTTTTCCCTCTCTCTCCCCTCCGGCCCGGTTCGCTGGCCACACCGTTTCTCGGTGCTTCCCCGAGCCCTCATCAAGCCACGGTTTTATCGCGGATCCCTCTCGCCGCCCACCCGTGACATGCCTTTCCGGGTCCAACATCACATTGCACAGGGGCTCTTGCCCCCGCACCTGGCAAAGTCCCGTCGGGCACAGAGGAACTTCGAGGGGGCTATGTGGGACGGGGACACGGGGACACCTGGAGGCGTCCCTAAACAGCAGAGAGGGTGTTTCGGACCTGGACGGGTCCTCGAAGAGAGGAGTGTGCAGTCTGGACCCTCCTGCTTCTGTGTCCTCCACCCCGGTTAATTCAAAGTCTATCCAACAGCGGGGCAAAGCAGGGTGGGAAGTGGCTGAGGGCAGGAGGTGCAGTCCAGAAACCATGACACTGGTCTCCTCGGGTCAGCCACTCGCTCTCCTCCTCCACTTCCAGCGGCTGGGGGATGTGGGCTTGCATCTTTAACGACCTCGGATGCTGGGGTGGAAGAGTTTTCTCAGAGGTAGCCGAGGGAACATAAGTGCCTGTCCAATGATAGTCGTTTATATACATTTTATTGGAAAAAAATTTTTACATCAAAATATTTTTGCAAACTGTAAAAAGAATACATAAGTGCAAATATATTCTCCTTTTAAAGCAATAGTGTGTGAGTATACACGAGATTTATTTAAAATAATTTTTAAAAAATATTGTGGTAGAAAACAACTTCTGTAAAAATAAAAACCGAAACGTTGTATTGCTGCAATACTGGAAAAAAAATGAACTTTTCTTAAAGTCTATACACGAAATGGCTAAACAACACTGTTTTAATAATATCAACTGGTCGGTGCTGAAGTCCATACAAAGTGTCCTTGGTGGGGCTCGGGGAGAAAACAAAATAAAGAAGCAAATTTCCTGCTATCGCAGTAACGGAAGGGGGAGTCCTCGCAGGTGTTGAGCCGAGAGATTTATTTTTCCTATTCAAATACACTTTCAGGTGTAAAAATATAATTAATTGTTCCCTTTCCCAATGCTCGATACTTTAGATCACAGAAAGGCGATAAATGATTAAGGCGGCATAAGGATACTTACGTCTCCCCTAAGGCAAAATATCACACAAGGCATTTTTCTTTTAGTAAGAGCTTTGGAGCATTATATCGGCTGCACGTGTCCTGCAAGGGATGGAGTGGGACCGAAAACACTGCTTCCTTTGGTAATTTTGCTAAGTGACTCGTGTACTATCAATGCTATCAGAGTGCACAATATATTTAATCTTCGGTGGTCCGTCTATACCTCGGCTCTGTTCAACACCACCTGATTGTCTCTGTTGGAGCGCTGCCTTCACATCACGCAGGGCTTGATGTCTTGACAGACGCTTTGATGGTGGTGATGGTGGTAGTAAGATCCACTAGCGGATGGGTGAAAAGAAGAAATGCCATTAAAATTGAGGACAAAATCTTTCCTGTCACACACTGGGGAGGGATGATGCTGGTAGCGAGGCAGTCCCACTGCAAGAGAAGGAAATAACAAGAGCTGCTCAGAAGTCGGAGAGCTCTGCCCGGGCGGAGAGCCCTTCCTCCCACACCCGCAGAGAGGAGAGGCTGCCTGCATAGGGCTGGCACACCGCTTCCTTACCCCGGCTCTCGGCTCCCCCCTGCAAGGTTTGGTAACTCCTCTTTGGCTTTCCTGGCAGTTGACTTGGACGCTCCTCCGGGGCAGAGCCTGCCCCGTTTGCAGGGCAGAGAGCCCCGACCGAGGAGGGGACGTGAGTTGCCCGGAGTCCCCCATCGCCCGCGGGGCTCGGGGCTGCACCCGTGCTCGTACGAGCCCCCGTGCCTGCTCTACGGGGAGGTTCTAAACTACACAACCGTGTGGCACGCAGGATGAGGAGAGGATGGCATGCGGAGGTGGATGCCCACGGACACGTGCCCGACCGCGTCCCAGTCGCACGCGTATCTCAGAGCATCCCTCCTGTGTGGACATACACGCACTGCTGCTATCTGTTTGCCCTTCTACCCGCGTAGTTACCAGCATGTAGGGTTAGTACACCCTCTGCATGTGGGGTAGATGAGGGAGTGTCTGTGTCTGTGTCTGTGTCTGTGTGTGTGCGCCCGAAGAGATGATGCCACCTGCGTGTTTTCCTGCACGCGTCGCAGCCATTTAAACCTGATTCCCATCTTTCCTCGCTCTCCCCCCCTCCCTATCCCGTTCCTGGGAGGTTTTTGCTTTTGACTTTAACGGTTGAAGATTGAGTTCCAATCACGATCCATTTGTGTATTGATACAGTATGTATTTATTTATGTATGTGTGTGTAAGAGCGTGCACGCCTTTTCGCCTGCGTGTTTTCATAAACATAAGATACACCCTACGGTTCATCAATAACAACAAGCAAAATACATCCGTGGCACCGACAAGTCCAAATGACCTTGCAAATTCTCATTTTAATTTCCCACAGCCTAAGGCAGCCTTTATGGGATGGTATGGGAAACAGCACCCCACCCCCAACACTCCGCGCCGTAGGACCATGCTGGGATCTTTAGTCTGGCAGGGTTCCTACTGGATCCGGCCTGAGCAAGGCCCGCAGGGTAGAGCCAGAGAGGGGTTTGGTTTGGCGTATGGATGTCAAACTCGGCTAGCGGCATCCTGTCAAATCTGACCGAGGGTCAAGGGAAGAAAAAAAAAAAAAAGCAGCAAAAGAGAAGGAGAAGGAGGGGGTAGGAGGTTGGGGGGGGGGGGGGGGGGGGAAAAAAAAAAAAAAAAGAAAAAAAGGAAGAAAGAAGGAAAAAAAAAGAAGGAAAAAACCCAGGAGGGAGACGTCCCCGGTTTTCCTCAGGATGGCGGAGCCGAACCCTTTGGCGGCGGCGGCCGGTGGCGCGCACAGCCCGTCTCCTCCGGCATTGTCCCTTCCTTCACCCCGCAGAGCTCACTTTATAAAAGTGATTATTTCGCTGGATTTCCTCGGCTTTCTAATAACCCTGCTGGTATGCTCACCATAAACTGGGGCACTTTATTACAATCCTGATTCAATAATTTAGCAGGATTTAATAGTGTGCGAAAAAAATCCAGCTCCCCCCACCCCCCAACTTCAAAATCCTTTTAGCAGAACCAAGCCTCCTGTTTCCAATTTTTTCCTCTCTTATACTTGGGTCTGATGTAAATTCGAGGTTTTAAGTCCGCCCTGACGCTGTCACGGGTAGAGGATTATTGACCGATCAACAGCGATTGCCACTGAATTTGCTTTGCATTTCACTAAGAGAAAAGGAAAGGTGAAATTCACTTGATGCTGCTTTTGTGCGGAAAGGGAGAAAAATTATTGCTGGTTATAATTACAAATAAAAGAACTCGGATTCTTTTTTTTCCGCATCTCCTTTCGCTCTTTTAAGATGTTTACGCCACAGACATTTTACGTATCACGCACTAATAAGAATTGGATCCCCGTAAAAAAATAAAGAGTTGGTTTGGGATTTTTAGTGAATCAAGAACTGGGGGTGGCTTACACTAAATTCCTAGGCCCAGATGATGAAGATGTAGAAAATAACCAGAGAAACCCCGTTTTGCATAGTGGTGGCATTAAATCTGAGCTATTGGAAACGGACGCTCGTCGTCGGCGTTAAGTGTCCAACGGTCTATCCTAGTCTATATCCATCCTTGAACAGAAACAATTGGGATTTAAACCACCCCGACCTCGGAAACCACAGTGGAAGGTCCGGGGGGACCAGAACCCTTGCTCTCTCTCCCTCTGCATTTTGTTTCAGAAGCGTATTCTTGGGCAGCTTCTGGATGAAAATTTCTCTTCTAGGAATCGACTTTCTTACCTCAGGTGTCTGGCAGGAGGAGGAGGCAGCTGCCTCCCAGCTCTGCTCCCCGTGCCAGTCCCACTCCCTCTCCACGCGTGGGCCCCATGGGCACTGCGTGTTGGACTGTGCGGCCACAAAGAGTAAAGCAAACAGAGGGAAACAGACTCAAAGAAAGGAAAAGAAAACAGAAATCCAAGCAAAAACAACAAACCAAAGCAGAAATTCCTAACGGTGAAAGTACGTAGTTCGGTGGGGGATGCCCCTGTGAACCTACTGGCCTCTCACCTCGGCCCTAAAAAGCACGTGGAAGGATGGCCTATATCTCAGAAAAGTTGGTTTAAGCCTCAGCAGCAGAGCGCTGTAGGCACGGAGGAGCCCACCTGGGGACGCCCCTGGTCCCCGCACTCCTCTGTGCCAAAACGCTGGTAGGACGGTGATCCGCTTGGCAGCCACCTCTCCCCAGAAGACACATCAGGACTATTTAGGGGTTTGGGTCTTTTTTTATTATTATTTTTTAAGGGAGAAAAATTTGCGATCGCTTGGTCTCCCCTGTCAGCCCATATCCCTTCTGCGATGATGGCAAAGGGACTTGCCCAGTGGCTCGCCCTCCCCACGGCGACAGCAGACTGAGGAGGCCAGGGCAGACTCCGTCTCTCGCAGGACAGGAAAGTGATTGACAGGAGTCCAGGGAGGGGGCGGGAGGGGACCCAGAGCTGAGGGTCGCCTGTATTTGTTACTTGTTGAAATTCCCATAAAATTGAACAAGACCCCGCTCTCATAGGGGTTAAGTCAGGCTAAAATCCTCTTCGGTGTGGTCCAGCCCAGACTGTCTTTGTTTGCTTAACCTCTGGGACCTACGTTTAAAAGGGCTATTTGGAAAAATTCCCCGTAAGAGCCCAACATCTTTTACCCATTTTTGTGCTCAGATATTTCTGAACAGACTTTGTCTGTAATCAGCGGCCGGGGTGGTGGGGGGAGGAATGAAAGGGTGGGAGACAGAGACCAGAAAACTCTTTCCCTCCAGTTGCAGAAATATACTCGATCCGCTTTAATCTCTCTAGCATTTTTTAAGATAAGCGGGTGGTTTTGGTGTTAGGGGTTTTTTCTTCTTACTTTTTTTTTTTTTTTCCACCCGCAGGGTTTAGAGGGTAATATTTGACGCCTTTATTTGATTACTCCCGGGACGCGTCTCCGCGGAGCGCGGTTTACCGAGGCGGCGGCGATGCCCGGCGGCGCTCTCCGCGAAGTGAAGCCGCAGCCCGGGACGGCTGGGCGAACCCCGCTCTCACGGCCGCGCACATGTCGCAGACACCGGGACGGGGGACGTGTGAGCCGCGACCGAGCCGGCACTAAGCCGGCACGAGCCTGGCTTTCCTCGAACTGCTCCTTCTTGGCTCTGGGCAAGAAGGAGGGATGCTCGCAGCCGTACCCACCGCCAACCCCCCGACAGCCCCCCTGTCCCGAAGCAGAGCAGCTCCAACCCACGCGTATTTTTTTCCTTCTTGCAGACAATGCACCTCTTTTTCCAACACCGTGGTGGTCCGGGGTTCCCCGCGCGAAACCTTTGTCGCCAGCGAAAACTCCCGCCGGCGCCGCACTCCCCACCGCCCCCGCCGCCCCTCCTGGTCCCTACCTGAGAGGTCGTCGCGGGGGCTCTGGTGCAGGTATCCCTGCTCCAGGGAGTAGGAGGGCACGCTGGAGTGGATGCCGGAGGAAGCGGCGTTGGCGGCGGGGAGGCCCTGCTGCTTTATGTAGGGCGAGGCCCCCGAGGCTGTCCAGTGAGCCGAAGGGCTCGTGTAGGGAGAGTGGCACTCGATGGCGCTCGCCATGGCCGGCGAGGAGGGCACGGGGCTGCTGCTACTGTCAGGGCCGTAGTCCCCGTTGGCAGTCACCGGGCAGCTGGCCATGTAGGTCGAGCCGGGGTTGGGAGACATGTGCGGGACGTGGTGGCCGCCACTGAGTCCCTCGTAGCCGCTGGCCATGGCGTTGGGCATCATGTCGAGGTTGTAGCCGTTGGAGTGGCAGGCGAGGGAGGCGGGGGGCGCCTGGAAGTCGAAGCCCTGTGGGAGGATGGAGGCGCCGAAGCCCAGCCCGTTCATCATGCGGTACATGGGCTTCAGCGCCTGGCATTTCCTCCTGAAGCCGCGAGGCCGCCGTCGGAAGGAGCCCTCCTCAAACATGAACTCGCTGGCCGGGTCGATGGTCCAGTAGTGGCCCTTGCCCGGGCGGCCCAGGCCCTTGGGCAGCTTGATGAAGCACTCGTTGAGGGAGAGGTTGTGGCGCACGGAGTTCTTCCAGCCCTGGTAGGAGCCGCGGAAGAAGGGGAAGCGGGCCTGCAGGAACTGGTAGATCTCGCTGAGGGTCAGGCGCTTGGAGGGTGAGCTCTGGATGGCCATGACGATGAGGGCGATGTAGGAGTAGGGGGGCTTTTCGGGCCGCCGCAGCCCTGAGCTGGCCTTCTTGCTCTTGGAGGACGCCGCCGCCGCCGAGGAGGAGGAGGAGGTGGAGGTGGAGGAAGAGGAGGTGGAGGTCTCCAGGGCGGAGGAGGGCGGCCGGCTCATCTGGAGAGCTCCGGGAGCCGGGCTGCAGGAGCGGAGAGGGACGGGGGGCTCCAGCCGCTGCTGCCCGCTCTCGGTGGTCATCTGGCGGAGGGAGGGGAATGGGGCAGGGTGGGGTGAGGCTGGGAGGGAAGGGGGGGAGCCGAGTGGGGTGGGTACCGGGGCGGGGGTGCCCCGCAGGGGGAGAAAGGGGGGGCGGTGGGAGCCGCTGTCCTCCGGGCACCTCCTCAGCGCGGCGGGCGGCGGTGGGGCGGTGGCAGCGCCCTGCGCATCCCTCCCCACGGTCCCTTGCGCAATGGCTCCTCTGCTTTCCGCCGGAGCCAGGCACTGGGCGGGATGGACCGGCCCGGCCCCGGCCCCGGCTCTGGTCCGGCCCCCTCCCTCCCTGCGCCGCGCCGCCCGCGGAGGCTCCGCTCAGCGCCGCTCCGCTTCCTTCTCTGACCCCCACCTGGAGATCATCCCGCTGCCTAATCCGGCAAGGAGAGGAAGCGCAAGAGCCCCCCTCTCCAATCTCTTCCGCACTGTTACTCTTTAATATATACTTTTTTCTTGCGTAAAAGGCACAGCGCGACCGCCTATCAGTTCCTTCAATATTGCTATTATTTTTTTCTCTTCCCCCACAACCCCCCTGAATCCGGCCGAGAAATCAGCAGAGATAGAGAGAGGGAGAGGGGGAGCGAGAGGGGGGAGAAAGAGACCACCCCCTTTCCAGCTGGCCTCTGTCCACCCGTCATCTGTGCAGGAGGCGCTGCTGCGGCGGCGGCTGCCGCTGCTGCTGCGGCACCATCCCCGGCTCGCTCCCGCTGCCGGCCCCGCACCGGTCCCGCTTACTGCCTCCCCGGATTTCCCGTGGCCCCACAGGCACCTCTTTGCCCGCTGATCCCCGGCACCGCCCCGGGGCGAGTCCAGCGGCTGCAAGCCCGAAGCTCTGCCGGTGCACCCCGGGTCACACGGGCGCTGACGCAGCCGTGTGCGGGCGTAGATGCATATGAAGAGGGTCGCCCACCCTCCGGAGCCCGAGGCAGCAGAGTTTGTTGCTTCTCAAGCCTGCTACACATCTGTTTTTAAAGACTTTTCGCTACCCCCTGCCACCCCCACAGCCCTATAAAACTCCATTCATTTTACAGAGCAACGGGGGCAGAGTCCGAGGATCAGAGATGCGCCTTCCCTCCGCCCCCCGGGGACGCCCGCCCGGTGCAACGGGTGGGTCACGGGTGCTGGCAAACGCCGGTTGCCGAAGGAAACGGGGCGCCGGAGGGGGCAGGGAGGAGAAGGGCCGGCGGAGGCACAGGCCTGCTCTCGGATGGTGGAGGAGGCTCCAGGATCAAACTGGAGAGGCAAGGAGGACGGCGGCAGGAAAAGAGGCAGAGCAGATAGGGATGCTGGACCAAAGGCACGGGGGTGGGAAGGACGTGGACAGAGCGGGACGACGTGTCAGCGTGCCCGCAGTGCTCTGTGTGTGTGTCTGTGTGTCCGTTTGTCTCTAGCGCAGCTCCGTGCTGAGAGCTCGCTGGTGGGTAGGGGCAGGGAGGGGGTGGGGCTGGTCCCAGACAGTGACCTGCAGTTGAGTGGAAGCAGGCTTTTTCCATCAAACTTTGCCTGGATACCACACACAGAGCCCAAGTGTCAGTTTACTGCCCTGAGCCTGGCTCCTTTTCCCTAAGCTCCACAGTAATTAGACAAAGAAAACCTAAATTAACTGAACAGGCGTCGACAGCTTCCTCCAGATCACCACTGCTACATACATGGGAATGTGTCCGAAAATGGCTTGATTGTATCTGAGGATCAGCTAAGAAAAACACTACCGAGACCGGCAATGTTTACGACACATTTTTAATAGAAAAAATAATCGCCTGGTCGATAGACCATGTTTACCTTCCTTGAGGCATCGATTTAAATTGTTTCCACTGAAAAAAAAAAAAGGAAATAAAACAAAAAAAAAGCAGAAGAACATCTATCTATCTATCTATCTATCTATCTATCTATCTATCTATCTATCTATCTCTTTTATCTTTTTTTCCCCTGTTGTTGTCTCGAAGGTCAGGGAGGCCAACATGCGATTCCTGATCTCATTTTAATGACCTATTCTGATTTTTATTTTTTTTTAAATATCCGTGTTTTTAAATACGAACATCTTTCCTCTCTCTAGATCGGCAATGAGGGTGCTTTTTCGCCTTCCTCGGCGGTATGTCTGTCTAAATGTCACCTTTGGATGACATGTCCAAGTAATTTCTGCGATGTTTGGCAGACCGAAGGCATTAAAGACAAGGGGGAAGGTCGTTGCTTGTAAATCACTCTAACCTGCCCCCGTTTCAGACAGTTCGTTTGAATCATTAATATTAGTCGAGCAGGAAGAATCATTTACTCCCAGCACAAGATGTCACGATACACTAGGGTGTCGTTGGTTTCTCAGCGGTGCGAGATGGACACACAATGAGACAAAGCCGAGAAGGGCAGCACCGTGGCAGAAAGACGAGTGCTGCTTCAATCGCGACTTGACGGAGTCCTGATACGAGAACAGTGGGGTAACACATTCAATCAGCCGCCTTCTACCTGTTAGCAAGGTCTTCTTCGCAGCAGCAGATGCCTGTTTGAAATATAGCATTAGGAAGTCTCCTAAACATGATCCTGAGACTTTAAAAGATGGTTTAAATTGCCTATGATTAAACAGAAGTGCATTTGCTGTTTGGTGGAGATGTTTATTTTGGTTGGTGTATCCATTTCTGAGCTGATCCCAGTTTCGGAGCACAACTGGTTTGTTTTACCAGAGTATACGGAAATTAAACTTTTTGGCAGATTTGGTTACTCAGATGTTGTTCTATAATCATAGTTTTTATTTTAGGAAATCTCTTCATTATTGCGGTTTCAGTTTCATGTTCATAACACAGTCCCCTCTGCTTCGTGGGCTAAATGAAATAAGTTAAACTAAACCAGTTAAGAAAATGAGAGGCAAATATGAAAGATAAATGTTTACGGTTATCTTTGAGTCCTTTTTTCGCCCCACTTTTTGTTCTTTTTCTGTCCCTTTCCTCTCTTTTTTAACTGCGTGCTTCAGGCTCTTTCCTCTCCTCTGAGGTCCTGCAGATGAGAAGCGTTTTTTCAATTAAAGCCGAGACTGAAACTTAAACAAATCCCTTCAGTATTGTAAAAGTGCGTTTCCTTAAGCCCTGGAGGATTTTCCTCCAACTGTCAGTTTCAGGGTGCCTGGATTTAGATCTCCATCCACAGCGGCTGACAGAGATCCCTTTCCGCATGAAGGGCATGCGGGCATTTTAACGAGCTGAAAGGAGTCGAGCGGCCGCAGAGGAACGCCCGGCACCCGTCCCCGGCGGCTCAGAGTGACCACCCTGGGGGCTGGGAGGGTGGCAGTCCCGCTGCGGCGGAGGGAGCAGAAAGGCCGGGATGGGAAGGGACTCGCAGCGGTCTTGTCCCGTCCTTTGTACTGCTCCCGGGACCTCTTGACTTCTTGGGACCTCTGGCAGTAGCCGTGCGAACCTGATGTTTGTTTGGAGACGTTTTTCCGCTTTTTTTTTACGCCCCCCCTTTTCTTTTTTTTCTTTGCGTACTCAATGGGCAGCAGGAGTGACTCTTTTAATAGACATCTTCCCAACGGCTACCATCAGGACCCTTCTTCCCAGTTCTCGTTGAAGAGTTGGTCTTTCCCTCCTTTCCCGAGGCAGAGGAAAAGGGGAGATGATCATGGCAATGCGAGGGGTTGAGACACCTCCCATCTCAAGGGCAGACAAGGACATTCAGGGCAAACGCAGGGGCCTACCTCGCCTTGTGGGAAAAAAACCCAGCCTGACCCCAAAAGCATCACCAAATACGTTCCCTGGGCACATAACAGGCACCTCTCGTGACATTTTCGAGAGAGTTACCTGGGGTATCGCCGCGGGTTTGGATATTTTAAGAAATTTTTCATCAATGTCTGGATGTGGGGGGAAGCTAACTCTGGGTCAGGACACCTCCATGAACGTGGTGATCGTAAAGTAGCAGGGCCGCACCTTTCCCTTTCCTCTCTGCTACACGACTCTCACGGTCGGGAGAGCTTTGTTCATTGCCCGAGGACGGAGAGAAAGACCAGGCGAAAAACAAAGTTTGGGCGAGAAGCCAGCCGAAGGGCAAACTCTTCTTGCCTTTAGGGAAGTGTTTGCCGGGCGAAAATCGGCCTCAGCAGGTGGGGAGTCTCCACTCAGCTCTCCCACGCTGGACACGCAGAACCTTGGCTCCTGGGGGCGTCCCGCAGGGAGTCGGTACTCCGTGGGCCTCAAGGACCGGAGGACCCCGCGGAGGGGAAATGCGAGCACTGAACACCGAACATATCCGCCCCCGCCGCCCCCCACCCCCTTTCTCCGGACAAGTCCCGCTTTCACAGCCTTCAACCGGCTGCAAAAGAGTTTCTCAGCGTTTAGACTTTCCGGGGAACACCTACATCTAAGGTTTTGTCGCAATGTTAACCCCTCAGCCCTCATCGCCCTCCGCCCCCAAGGATGCCTGCATCCCCCGCGTCCCACCCCAGCCTCATCATTGCACAGGAACCATGACAGGCAGACACCCTGCGAGCCTGAAGTGCCCGCACTCCGCCTGAGCTCCCTAAACGCAGGGTTGATATCCAGCCAGCCACGGGGCTGTGCTGGGGGTACCGACGATGGTTTGCTGGGACCCGGTGGGCAGCCCGTTCCGAGCGCCCTTCTGTGCTTTCCCCGCGGTCTCGGGTTGATGGGATAGAGGAGAAAGGGGATCCCCAGATGTGGGATGGGATAAAGCAGGGGCTCCTACTGATGGACTACCTGGACGCCCCGCAGATAATATGGGTGTTGCAACAGCCCGCCAGGGCTGCGCGGATATCGCGGCGATTAAACCTTCACGAAGACACGCTGCGCGTGTGATAGCGTCTGTTTTGTAAGTGTCAGTTCAGACCCTGAGTACTTCCACCAAGTGTTTTTGTGGGTAGACTTTGCGTTTCCTATACCAGATGACAATGTTAAAGATTTTATCCCCTCCCAGCTCTGCACAGCTCCAACTGAACTTCCCGGAGCATCAAAATAAACCCCCTACAGCGGTCAGGATATAGGTCACCCCTTTAAAAGGAAACACAACCCTTCCAAAAATATAAAACATCTCTGACGTAGAGAAAAAAAATACTCCTTTGTCTCCGAGCATCCTCTGTCGGTGTAAATAAAACGCGGGGTAAAATAAGAAGCGGGATGTTTCGAGATCAGAGCAGAGGCGAGATCCCGGCGCAGTGCGGGCAGCCGGGCGACGGCAGCCGAGCAGGCGGCTCCGGGCAGGTGGAGGTTCTGCCGCGCTCCCGGGAAGGAGACAGGCTGAGGGCTCAGGCAGATCTCCGAGGGGAGACTGCAAAAGAGATGGGTGTTGGAGCCGATACCCTCCGCCCCTGCACATGCCGACCTCTCACGTCCTTTTACACATCTTAGTGTAAAAGGTCGCGCAAATGCCAGCAGCGCCAGTGCAAAAATAATAGCGGCAGCCCTTGCAGGGATTCATCGTGTCTCTGCAACGCTGTAGGAAAAGCCCCCTGTCTCCAGTCCTGCTCTGCATACCCCATTGACAGCCGCGAATAAGGGCAAACGCTTTGGCCCGAGATCTGAACACACGGTACCTTTTTGATTGGCTTCTCCCCCGCCCAAGCTTACATTCCAATCAAATGAGATTTCTGACTTTACACATTGTCAATAATTTTCATACGTGCGCCGACCTTAATTACTTTCCATACCATTTGGAGCAGACAAATAGTTTCAGTGGGGAGAGAGAGCCAGCGGTGCCCTCGGCTCTGGTGGAGGGCTGCGCTTTTCTCCCTGCTCCCCGCTGCCCCGCCAGGAATACACCTCGACCCCTCCGGCCGCCGCCACCTCCGGCGGGGCGGCATCCCCTTCCCGCAGAAACCTGCGTGGAAAGCTCCGCGGGACGCCCTTGCGCCAGACAACGGGGCTCGTCGGGTAGGCAACGAGGGGGGAGCCCTTGCAAGGGCTGACTGGGACGACAAGCACATCGGTAGCATCGGAGGGTGTGTGGGCTCGTTTGAATTTCGGAGGAAGAAGGATTCGTAGAGATGCGCGCAGCTACCAGCGCGGCCCCGCCGGGAGACCCTGCTCGCCTCTCACCCACGGGCCGCGGAGCGGGGATCTCCCGCAGCTCCAGCCCCGCTGCCGGAGAAGGCACTAATCAAGAGCAGGTTTCCCCGCTCGCTCCTTTCCTCCTCCCCGCCTCCCCCCTCCGTATCCCCCTCTCTTTTCGTGAGAGGTTTGCATTAATTTTTAAGTAAAGCCCATAAAACATAACGACCCAGTGAAAGGTAGGGCCGAGTTACTGAGTGCCGGATTATTACATGATTTACGAACATAGTTTGGAAAAAAGTAATAATCCAAGATCGCACCTCAGTAGCGAGCCTGCCAGGGCCGGGCACGGCTGCTGCGGCCGCGGCCCCGCCACCTCCCGCCTGGCGACCCTCAGTAGGGCCGGTTCGAGGTGCAGGGGCAGGAAACCGTAAAGCCTAGTTTGAATTTTTTTTTTTTTTCTGTCTTTCTTTTTTTTTTTTCCCTGGTGTGTGTGTGTGGTTTTACAGGTTGCATCTTCCCGCCTGTCCCCGCTCCATACACACCTTTTTACACCGGTACCTCCAAAGCCTTGTGTCTGCTACGATCCCCTACCAGATCAAAAGGGAAGGGGGGAGCAGCGGTGCCTCCGGGGTCCATGTACCCCCATTCCCATCACCCTTTCTCTCTTTCCCTCCTCCATCCGGGAGGCTTTTATGGATGAGCTGCCTCCAAGCCCCCACAAGAAACGTCCCTGAAGGGTTTAGACAATTCATCAGCCATCACTTTCGGTATCTGCTTCCTCCCTTTCAAATACAATCCTCGCACACCACGCTGGGAGGGGAGGGGAGCAGACTTGAGACCAGAACCGCTACATAATCAACGTCAAAGTGATACCACTGACCTTTCGGAATCATGGAGTCCGGGCCAAAAAGCCTTCCTCATGATTTATTTTTTCTTTCTTTTTTTTCCCCCCCTTTTTTTTTAACTTTCACTGCCACAGCACATACACCATTATTGCTTGCTTTCCAAAACTCATTAGGACTCTGCGGCATGGTAGGTCCAAAAAATGGAAAAGAAAAAAAAGTGAGGTCTTTAAAACGATGCCCCTTGCAAGCTGTCTACCTCCTTCCCGCAGTGTCTCCGGGCGAGGAGGGGAGACCTGAGGTGCTGCCGGGGCTCCCTATCCGCCCTGGTGGGAGACTCCTCTCCACTTGGTGGCGCTGGGATCCTGGGAATGGGGGCTCCGGCGGCGCCTCACCTGCCGGGACCCCCGCCACCCCCTACACCCATCTTCACCCTCACTGTGTACCTTTCTCCAACAGTTCCGGAGACGGACAGTTTTAAGGATACTTCTATATCGATATTTTTCGCGCCCTATTCAGATGAACTATGCCACTGCTTGAGAGGATGAGGGGAGACCCCTCCGATTTCAAAGGCCCCCTTGTTTGGCTCTCGTGTCATCCCTACCGATAACGCCAGCTATGTCTGCTTCTTGCCACGAAAATAAATTCCCAGGCTGACAGGCGGAGAGGGGCGGCCCCGGCCCCATTCCCGGTCTTCTCCGCCGCAAGGCTGGGTTTAAACATCACTCCAGAAGCGAAAACTCTCACCTCGGATTTGTCCCAGAGCAGAGTAATATCCTCTGCTTATAAAGACCTGCGATGCCTTTTAAACACGAGGCTGACATCACACTTACGTTATATGTTCGTCTTTATTAAAACTTCGAGGAGAGGTTTTTATTGTTTGGGACGGAAGGGAGAGAGAGGGTGAGATTTGTTGTGGGGGATGGTGCGGGTTACGTGGACATAAACCCCTTGCTCTGGGCCTGGGCTGTAAAAAGGGAGCCAGGCGCCCCTTTTGACGTCGCCAAAGGGGGAACTTGGGAGCCAGACACTCCGGGACGGTGCACGGCCCGGGTAAAGGCTGCTTCTCCCCCGTGGTCTCTCCGAGCCAGCCTGGTACCGGCTCTGGCTGGAGGGGAAAAGTGCTTCCGACCATTTGGGTGTAAAAAGCCATTTGAACGGCACCAGAGAAGCTGAAGAAAAATGTCGAAGTCGATGCAGTCACGAAGTCGTTTTACTCCTCCTCTTCTGCAAACCCAAAGAGCCTTTAAGGCTGTATGTGACACGCAAAACAATGGATCTCTTCCAGCACTAGATATAGTTAAGTCCCCTTTTCTTCCTTGTCTTCAGCTTCCAGGAAAACAAAAATGTAAATAAAAATAGAATAAAATGGATTTGAGGGAGAAATTTTCTTTACCCTTTATTTTTTTCCTTTCCCTTCTCTGTGTTCTTCTCCATGAAAAGAAAATATTTTCATCCTCCCACTCAGCGAACATTGTCCTTTGTTTGCCAGTGTGTGTGAAGATGTACATCTTTCCTGGTGCCACTACATGCAATAATGGTATACCTGACTGCTGTAGTAGCTCGTTATTAGCGGGTGAGATGCTTTAAACACTCTTTCTGAGAGCTGTCTGTAAGCTCGGCTTTTAGTCTGCTAGACAAAAAAGCAGTTCATGAAGGAGGAGAGGAGCCCTGCACAGGTAGAACACAGTTCTGGGAAAGGGACTGAAGCTGTATGGGTGAAACAGTGAGTTCCTAGTGTATGGAGCTGGGCTAGAAGTGGGCTCTTCTCTGCAGGTGCCTCTCTTGATTACCGGTTGAGGGCTGCTGATGAGGGAGACTGCAGGGCATGAAGATAGACCTTCCCAGATGCAAAGCAGGGTGTGCATTAGAAGGGAGCTGCTGTGCAGTCAAAGACAACAAGGCATGCACTCACAGGCATGCTGACTGAGGGAATGTGTCAGGCTGAGTGACACAAGGAGGTGGCCAGAGGTGTGAGAAGGAGGTCTGGCCAGCAGATCCCAGGGTGGAGGAACTGTTCTCACGATCAGAACCTGGCTCTATCTCAAGCTCTCAGCACAGAAATCCAGTATCATGCATGAAAGATGCTAGGAGAGCAAATTACTGCCCTGGGAGCTTACAGCTTTCTGGATCTTATCCCAGCACTTCCCAAGCTGCATCCAAGGAAATACACTCTATAACCACTGTGCTGAGGATTCCTCTCCTAGTTGTATGTCCAGCCACTGGGCAATGTGGCTACGGTGTGTAGTAGGGATTGACAGATTCTCTTGTGGTACAACAAATACACCATGGGGAAAATTGTGTGGAATCTCTGATTCAGTCTGCACATGAAAACAGATCTCTGTCCTGTCCCCTCCTTTACCAGAAGCTCTGCATGGCAGTAACAGTGGGATAGAGGCTTCATTTCCTGCATTCTGGAAAGGCACTAGCTAAAGTCTCAGAGCCTACAGGTAACCTACAACTCTTATGGCTAACCATGCATATGATTATTTCAACAGATCATACATAGTGGCTTGGAGGCTGTGGAGACACCTGAGAGCCAAAAAAGAAATGAAACAACAACTGTAAACAGGATGAGAGGTAGAGCCTTCCCACTGGGAAGGCAGTGCAGCTCTGCTGCTTCACATGGTACAGACGATACAAGGTCCTGTATTTATTCGAATTCTGTTATTTTAATTAGGCATTTTTTCCCTTTCCTTTTCCTTCTCCTATCTCTTCTACTCCTCTCATTCTCACAAAAAAATACAGAGAAAAAAAAAGCTCCTGTGGGCCATAACGGAGCAGGAGCGCATCTGTTGAACAGAAAACATCACATCTTTTGCCCTCCAAATAGAATCTTATTACAAACTCACTCCAAGAAACACCAGACCCAAGAGGACATGCCCTTTTCTCCAGGCTAGAAGAATGCTAGTGAAGCAACTGATTGGAAGATTAATCTGTTGCCAAAATTGTCCTGCCAGTAATGAATTCATTCTACAAAGCATAACTTATTCCAACTCCTGAAATCCACAGTGTGGATCCAAGGGGAAATTTGGCTCACAGGAGGTAGCACATTCAATTTTCTGAGCTTCACATAGAAATACAATTCTTGTGCTGGGGATGAAGACATGTCATTTTCTTTAAAAGTTTGAGCACTTGTAGCACTCTGAACCATTCATCTCACCAGGACATCTGGGTGTAAAAATAACTAGCAGTGACATTTGTGCACATTCAGATTACATCTCAATGGCTGGCTGTCTTTTCAACCCATCTCTAATTTTATTTTAAAGTTATTCCTCCTCAGAGACTGGACCTAGCCCTGCAAAGTGGCACATTCCTGGCTGAAAGTTAGGAGCAACAGGATTGTTATCAATTACTTAGCTCTTAAATGGAAAACCATAAAAGATTTTATATATGTTGGTATAAACATACATGTTTACACACACATACTACCTTCACCTTTGTATATTAGTATAGTCATACATATAGCACATACATAAAACATTTATATAAACTCACTCGCAAGTGCAATCCAGACTGGCTAGCTATGCGTTAAAGGAACAAGTGCCATGTACAATTATTTTTCCTTCTCTGGAGTTTTCTTCACCTGAGGCTTGCTCCAGTTCCAACAGAGCTACTGAGTAATGTTAGGGGGACCAACACTGAGGTGAAATCTCAGGCATCCCATTTTGAAAATTATATTTGTTCATGAGGTAGGTCTGATGTAACTGCATTTGTCTTGACAGACTGGATGCATGAGTGATCTCTGCCGTAAGTGAAAAAGATGCAGCAGGGTAACTATTTTCCATATAGGTGAATGGGTGATGCCTTTGGTTTACAGAGTTGAAGGGATGTGAGAGAAATTTGCCTGATTTGTGCCTTGATCACCTTCTCCATACATACCTTTTAGGACTTGCGTGTTGCGATGTAAGAGAGAAATTCTCGTATTTGAAGGACTTTTTTCTTCTTGACATTTGTTATCAGTTGTCATCTGAGTAGGTCACTAAGTACCATGAATTGCTGACAAATTGTCTACTGTGCCTGGCTAGGTCTGGTGAAGAAGCAAGCCCAGTAGCAGAAAGAGGAAGGAGAGACAAAAGACTGAGAGAAAAATGAACTCACCAAAACGGCTGTGGAGATCAAGGAAAGGTGTAAAAGCTTATGTGACCAAAGAAGCCAATGCTAAAACTAAACCTCAGCTTTAAAACCAGAGCAATCTTGCTGGACAGGATAATAGTATTATTTCTTATCCCTTTGGTCTTGATTTTCCACTAATTTCAGCTGCAATAAACAAGGACTAATTTAGGAAAGTTAATGAAACTGTGTCAGTGCTAGTCTGGTATACAGAGTTTATTGAACTCGATGGAAATTTTACTGTGAACATGAGTAAAAACAAGAAAAAAACCCCAACAATTTAAAGCTTTCCTCCATTTTGCATGTTATTTGTATAGCACCATTAATCAGTAGTAATATCTCAGTGCTATTGGAACAATGCAGGCACACTGAAAAAAGTGGAAGTGGTGTGGTTATTTTTGGGCTCGTGCCATTGGGTGAAGTCCATTTCTGAGGCTGTGAGCTAGTTCCCCATGAAACCACAATGAGAGGGTATTTGATTGGCCTTGCTGTCAGGAGTTGGGGTGGAGTATGAAGTAGCTGACAAGTGCATTAGAAAAAATAAATATAACTGGAATGCTTGTGAAGTTAGCTCATCCAGAGCTAGAAAATCATTTGGACTGCTGTGAGAAGGAATATTTGAAAAAAAAAGATGCAGTAGGAAAATGCTTAGATTGCCTATTAATCCCCAGTGCTGAGCACATTTTTCTATATTTCTGTAATTATATTATTGCCAGCTACTGTGGGACAATTGACAAATAACATCTGGTCACAAACCCTTTCAGGGTGACAGAAAAATCACTGTAGTAGCAATTAAAATGCTTAGAGCCAAAAAATAAAACAGCATGCAGCAATCAAGTGAAACAGAGTATACTCTACAGTCAACAGTTTTTCTCCCCTAATTTTAAATAGAGCACTGTCAGTCTCGGTTGTAACAGACCCAAAGTAACTGCTTTCTCAGTCGGTTCTTGCAGACTCTCCTGACCCATTAAACTAAGTAACACTTTCGCATCATATTTTGCTTGATCCTTGATGAGCCTTCATGAATCCACAGCTGTTCTGACAAAAAAATACATATTTTCACTAATGCTTCAGTCTTTTTGGTAAAATACCTTTGGATTTAGAAAGCTGAAAATACATTTGTTCGTTTCTGGGTTTAGTTCTTTGCTGTCTCTCTCTTTTCTTGATTTTCTTCCTCTTTTTTTTTTTTTTTTTAAGTATCTGAATGGGAAGTGAAAAGAGGGCAGTGAAAATTGCTTTCAGTTTGTCTTATTTCTGAACACCTTATACATATGCTTAATTTATAGGTTTATACAGATAACTTTTGAATAAAAATAAAGACCCCACATTTACCCCCATACATATATATAATTCTATACCCAACATATATGAAGAAACAGGAGTGGATGTTTACAAGTCAAGCCACATGACTTTTTCAGTTTACACGGAACTGTTTAAAAGGTCTGTTCAATAGCTGAGGTGTATACATCAGTAGAATGATTACCTTTAAACTTTTGAAACAATATTTCAGCAACAATTTCCTCGTCTACAACTTTACAAGGCTGTAAATAGCCCCTGTGTGCATAATGAATTCTGACATCATAGGCCAGGGCTCTTATACACAGCAGGTTTTCCAGAACTTTTATGAGCAAGTTACACCTTGAGGCAAAACTAACCCCCCCAGTTTCTATTACAAATGTTACAATAAAATGTTCCTTTGAGTTTTCCTAGAGCTCAATGTTCCGTCTTTCTTCCCGTTCCAAGTCATTCTTTCTATGCTGTATATGGATTCAATACAGTCAGATTACATGAAAAATGTGTTTTGCTGCAGACATATTGGATATTAGGTATTGTTACAATGTGTTTTTTATGGCTAGGCTTGCAGGACCAATGCAACAAGGTGATAAAGAATAAAATCTCTTGCTCTTACAATACTGTGATCATTGCTGTTGCTATTCCTGTGTGGTGCATGTGTGGTGATTTTATTTATCTAAGTACTGGGTGGAGTGAAGCTGCAGTATGTCACAACCAAGGACTGGGAGGAGAAAGAGTCAAATGATTTTTTCAAAGGATTGAATAGAGATGGGCAGAGATAGGCTTGCAATGAAACTATTCCTTGTAGCCTGCTTATGTTTCTTTTTGCCCACTGCTGTGGCTAGCCCACCTAACGTGCTGTTCTAGGTTCCTATATATTCCACCACAAAGCCAATGCAGCTGTAAAGGTCTTTCTCTTCAGCTTTCCCACAGTAAGTCCAGGCTTTCAGAACACAAACATATTGAACTAGATAAAATACCAGTGCATGTGTGATTTCCTTATGATCACTAGAGCCATTCCCAGCAGCTAAAAGTGATCCTGATCAGAGAAAGTGAAGAGACATCGCTTCTGTCCTCTACATTGTCACTGAGCAAGTAATTTCAATATAGATTTCTGGGCAGTAGACTAGCTAAGGTGATGGGGACCCTTGAATTAGTCAAGAAAGCACTTCAAAAGACACTGGCAGACATGCCTAGGTGAAAAATGCAAATGGTATCTCATCCTCACTGTGTAACCTCCCCTCAGAGTTTTTCCTGTATAGGAAGGATTTAGTGATGGTGTGATCACTGTGCAATGGAAAAAGAAACCTAGGCAAGGTGAATTGAAGGTATTTATACAGAAAGCTGCTTACTGAATGTGTGATGCTATTAAATAGCCATATGAACAACCCTCATTTTTGTTTTTAACCTGAATTTACCCTTCATTTTCAATTCTGTGTCTGTACTTGTGTTCCTGGGTCTCCATTCGTATGAATTACCACATTCCATACTGAGACTATGTATCTAAGGCAAAAGAGTTCGATTTGCACACTCTCTCTGTGTCTTCAGGTTGAAAAGATTGCACAATGTGGAGGTACTTTCTCTTTGGATTCCATTTCACCCCTGTCTGTGGAAAAGCAGAATTCTCAGGCAAGAGGATCAAGGCAAGTGTAGGCAGCACCACGTCTCGGTGCCTGGATTCCTATGGGGTAGCAAAATTCACTGCAAATCTCTGTCAGGAAACAGTTTTTCTAGCAAGCTGATACTCTTCTCCTTTTACAGACTCATCAAACGAACATCAAAATGATGACAGAGTTTTCCTTGGCCCATTTCCTATGGCAGCAAAGCATCTTCCCAGCGTTGCCCCTCCACCTCCTCAGCATACTGTAAGTTTCATTGTTGTTGAAGTAGGTTATCTAGAGGTCAGTAGGCTAACAGGGTGTTTGGATTTCCTAAAATTGTGCGTGTCCTTAAACGTTTCAAATTGGATTGTTTACACACCACTCCGTGAACCTGGACCGCACACTAAAAGCTGCATACAATGCTGCTATTTCTGCTTCTCTGCTCCCTTTCCCCTCAATGCAGGTATTTCAGGTTTTGGAGGGGGGGGCTGTCATTAAGGTTCATAAAACGCAGTAAAAAAGCTGGCTGGAGACACTCGTAATTCTACAGGTCCACCATGTAGGTTATGCAATAAAAAAATTGCATAGTTAGAAAGAGATGTCCTCAATAAAAGACTTAATTGAAAGCAGCCCTGATGGTCAAAATGGTATCAAGAGGAAGGAACTACCATGACACTCAGGTTTACATTTGTTTCCTCTGACACTGATTTCCTGTATGGCTTTGAGCAAGGCACTTAATTTCTTCAGAGTTCTGTTTCTTACCCAATAAACAGGGATAAGAAGATTGCTTTTATTTTGTTGCATTTTATCTTACCTATTTGGACTGTGAGTCCTTCTGCACAGAACCTGTCTCTAACTAACACTATCTGTTTGGATAGCTGTTTAAGGTACCAGCATTACATTGTCAAAAGCCAGGCAATTCCTCTGTCCTCTTCTGCTATTTTGAGGTTCAAGAGGATTTTATTATGAAGTGCAGGAGTGTGTGTTACATTCTGTTCTTCTTCCTAGACCAGCAAAAAAGCTTCTTTACAAGAGCTCACTTGAATTACTGAGGGTCCTTTTGGGACTTAATTAAGAACTACTTTATTCTTATTTACCCCAGTGTACTTCACTGAGATAATTCCACTGGTTTCATAATTCTTTTACCTTCTGTGGTTTTTCAATAAAAATTTACTTCCAAAAGATTGGCCCAATCCATATTCTAAACTGGAAAGTTTCCACTAATGTCAACAGCTTTGGACTGAGTATGAGAAACAAGAAAGAACCTCCAAAAAAAATTTTTGACTTCTGAAGTATTAATAATCGTAAAAAAGTCCTAGTTGCAAGGAGTGACATTTCTATGGCTTTTTGCTCTTCTTAAACTCAGTATTCAAACTCTATCCTAAATCTGCCTCCTGTTCCTTGAATACAGCATAGCATGAACACTTAATACTCCTACTACATTTTCTTGCCCATTGGTGTCATACAGATAACACTAGAAATCACACATTACTTCACTTACAGATTGAGGCTCAAACATTATATGTTTGAGGTAAGGCCTTAGGTGCATGGTGAAATATTGGACAGAAGAGGACAGTTTTGGAGATGGTGAAAAATCACAGGAATTTTCAAAACTTCTATATCTACCTCAAGGGTACAGAAAGTTAAAGAACTCTTACTGGAATATTGAAACATATATAGTAAATTGAACTTTTGAGGTTCACACCATTCTGTCTTTTTGTCATGGTTTCATATTCTTTCCCTCCTGTGCATGCCTGGCACCCAGCTGGGAACCATTCAGGATCACTGTGGTGAGCAGTAAGTACTGCAAAGGATCTATCTACATATGGAAAAAGCAGAAAAAAAGGCAAAGAAGAAACCATTCCAATAACTAATGCCCATCACGTCACTTCTAATCGTGCCTGTGTGAGACAGGTGCAGGAGAGATATTATGACATTAGGAGCTACACTGGGCACAAAGGACCTAACATCCACTCCAAACTCATGCTTGTATAACCATGAAAGACCACTTGAAGGATGACCACCACCTGCCTGCTGTGCTGAAGAGGCTGGTGTGAGGGAACATAAGGCCAGGGGGACTGTATGCAAATTTTCTGAGTTTGAGCAGTACAGTTCTTTTCCATACACTGCTGATTAAGGCAACCATAAAAATGAAGATGGCCCATAGGCTGTGACTGCGATCATAAGTGGGTGTTCTCTGTGGTTTGCAAACAGGAAGATTGCTGTAGCAATTATGCATGTGTTTTAGAATGATGAAAGGTCTGATTAGCAGATGTAGTGTGAGTTGTTTCAATCCCCTTTGGGTAATCTGGGATTGGCAGAAGAAAAGGAGTTGTCATCTTTAGCAGAAAGTGGTCTAATATATGTTTGAACCTCATTGTTTTTTGGCTTTTGTAGAAGAGGAGTCATTGGTGGTCAGAGAGATTGTTGGTGATCAGTGGCTGACTTCTGAAGGGCGCAGAAATGGTCCTCAGACTGCTTCCCCTGTTGTTCTGTGTAGTAGGATGTGTTTAAGCCACAGGTGGAGATATCATGGGAAGATGAACTGTGACAGCGACTCTCTGACTGCTTTTTCTTATGTCAATGCAGAGGCTCCACAGCCAGGTGTGACCCTGCCAAGACTGGAAATAAGTCTGGAGCTTGGGGGAGTCACAGCTCTAAGCAGAGATTCAGGCAGGCACAGGTAGGTGCCAGAAGGGAATGTGTAGCTGAGCAAAGGGACCTGATGGAATTGCTCTGTGTCTGCTGGTCATGAACTTTTTGTTCTTTGAGAAAGAAAAAAAATAAAAGGTGATGTCCAGTTAGTTAAGCAGGAGAAAAGAATTTCTAGACAGAAGGCTGAACTAGACTTGAAGAGACAAGTGATAAGAGTCCACAGATAAATGAGTATCCTGACACCTGTTGAAGGGAGAATGGGGAGCTGTACAAAAACCATCAGAGAAACAGGACTGAGAATAATAGGGCAGTGAGCTGAGCACTTGGCATCTCTCTACACTAATGCCAAGGGTATGGCAACAAACAAGAAGTATTCAAAGTCTTTTAACACAGCCAGAGCTATGTTATAAGAGGTACTGCAGAAACCTGGCAGATGGATCGTATGACTGCTATATCAGAATAAGTTGCCTTGGAAGGGAGACGGGGAAGCAGAAGGGAAGGATTGCACCATGTGCCAAGAATACATATACTTTCTCCAGAGAAGAAGGGATGAGCAGCTAGTTTACTGGATGCTTCTGGGAAATAAAAGTAAAGATTCAGAAGCCTTCTGAGGTCACAAAACTGAGTGGAGGAGTTAGAGCAGAATCTGTTTTCGAGTAACTACTAGAAGGATTTAAAAAGCGGGTCATGGAAGAGTTTTAATGAAAGATATAAGAGGACAAAACTAAATAAAATCTTGGAGTATGCTGAGAATATTTAACTGTATGAATGTGGAGAAAGTGGTAAAATAAAATGCTATTTCTGAATCTTTTTTAGAGAAACTGGCAAAGGATCTGAAGTTCTAAGGTAATTTAAGTGAAGAGGATCATCTGAAATAGCTTGAAAATGGTGGTGGTAAAGCATCTGAACTCCAAGGAAAGGAATATGTTAAAGCAATGGAAAGGGACAATAGACTTGAAAAAAGTTGCCTCAAAAGGCTGCTGAATGGGACGTTTTGAAGGTGTCTTGCTTCTAAATCAAAGAAGGCAATGATTGTGTTAGCTGATTCGGTCCCCACTTGTGTGTTCCTTTTTGGTTCTAAGTCTATTTCTCTCTTATATTTCCATTTCTGCATGCAATTGCTCTTATTGTTCAGCATCTTGAGGTTTTTAGCATTTCCCATACACAAAAACATCCAAGGTTAAATAAAGAATTCTACAAATAATCTTCATAAAGTTATTCAATTATTGAGACTGGGGGGGGAGAGGACAGGAAAGGTAAATAATAATTTCCTTTCACTTATGAACATAGCCTGAATAATTTATTTTGGTCCACGTAATACCTAGCCCATTAAAGTGACTTCAGAAGATTCTATAGTCTGTCACTGCCAGTGTGCTGTCTGTCCTCTGGGAGTGGAGAACAGAGGAGTATCCAGGTGTGTCCTGGTGTTATCTTAAAAGACACCTGCAGGCTGCAGTGTTGCCTTGATTATCTGCACAACACTACAAATGCTCTGTTTCATTTTTGTTCTTAATGGGCATGCTGATCACCAGTTGAAGAAACTGGAGTCAAGAGAAAGCCAGAAAACTGGCTTCAAACTAAGATAACACACACTTTGATCAGTGTCACTCAGGCTAAGGGGGAGAAAGAATACTGTCAGTTCTAATAGTAATGTGTTTGTTCTTACCAAGTAGATCTAAGAATATAAGGTTTGTAAGGGCTGCTGATGTTCCTATTGAAAGGTAAACCCAGCTTGGCTTAGAAAGTGTCTTTTCCTACAAACATCTACAAATTCCCTTTGACTGAAAGATGTTTAGCTTTAGATCCAAGAAGTAATATCAAATTCTGTCTTATCCTTTCATTTGGAAGCATGTGTCTAAAGAACAGAATGAGGGCCAAATATGTTCTGCAGGAATAGTTCCTCCTTTTGTAAGGATGAGTGACATAAGAGACAGTTTTAAATCTGAGATTCCCAGTCTGTGTAGAAAAGTGTTAGCATGTCCAGAGACTGTTGCTGAAGAACATGGAAGACTGAGTGTAGTGGGTTGGCTTTTGGACTTTTTAGGCCCTCCTTAGCAATGAGGGAAAGGAAAGGCAAATTGACACACTAATAATTTGGGTAGGGGGAAGAGAAGAATCCCCTCTTAATTGGTGTGAATGTGGGTATGAAGTTTATTGTTCCAATCCTTGATTGCAGTGTGACTTTGCCTTGTGCATGGCACAAGTATCACACTTGCTGGGTCAGATTTGGAAATCACAGGACCAGAAGATGGGGCATCTCCAGTGTCTCTATGGAGTTGAGCTCCTGGGCAAGTCCTTGGTAGATTCTGTCCCCAGACCTAGTGCAGGCATAAATCAAGGCATGCAGACCAGTACCTCACTGTGCTTCTGGCCTCTGCTCTGCTGAATGTGAACCAAAAGGATTTAGAAATGGAGTTTGGATGATTTGGCAAGACCCTAGGCTGCTCAGCACCATGAATCCTTCTATCTGGAAAGCAGTTGAATAGAAAGGAATTGTGCTTTACTGAGAGGTGCCCCCTGTTACTGTTGACCTGATTAATTCTCCAGACAGTATGTCTGTGTTCAGAAAGACAGAGCATATGTTGGAGAAGCACTGTGCAGCCCTCAGTTGAAGCAGGGCTTAAATCTTTCAAATTACATTGAGTGAATCGTGGGCTAAAGGAGAAGTTATGCATCTGCAGAGTTCAAGGGTGCTCTATTAGTCCTGCGCGGTGTTACTGTCAGACGGGGGTCTGGAGATGTGGATGTTCCAACCAAGTTAGAGGTCCAGAAGCCAAGCAAAATCCCATTTTAGTCTGCCCAGTGAGGCTGTCCTGCTCACATGCAAGGAGACTTCTCTGGGACTATAAAACTTTTTTTTCTGTAAGAAAATTAACGTCTGGGCCCTGTCTACATTGACCCCAATATTCAAGATTTTGTAGATTTCTGTTGTATTCTGAGGTGATTTTTCTCCTCCAACCCCGGTGTGTTGACTCTGGCTGTATTATGGTTATGTTCTGCTGCTGCAGAACAATGCTTCCACAGTGAGATATTTTTTAACCTGATCCAGCAGATGGTTACCAGGTAAGTCAGTTTGAAGTCTTTGTTTTGCTTCTTATGCAGAAGTCTTGTGTTTTCTAGGTCTATATATGTGACCATATATAAGGTAACGTTTTTTCTTTCTGCTCATAGTACATCCCCACTGAGTTTTGTGTTCTCCACAGCTCTTAACACGCCTGAAGGAAGGGAAGAAGTAGAGTCCTTGTCTGCAAGCCTACAGATTAACTGTCTCACTAGGGTGTCCACTCTTATCCAAAAGGACTTCCTGCTGGATAGAGCAGGACTTAAAGCTAAGGACTCTATTTCCATGCTGCAGATGTCATTTTCCTGTTATAACAGTACAGCTGATCACGTGTTTTGCATTTTTCTTGACATAAAAGTACATAAGGATAGATACATCCAGTTGGATCTGAACTGCTTCAGATACTGCCTGCAACTCTTGCTAGGGCTGTCTGCATAGGTCAATGTTTCCAGAACTGAAATACCTAGAAAGCATTTGAATCCATATTTGGGAATCTGAATTGTTGGCCAGCTTTTTTTTTTCCTGAGAAGATGTAAAACAGATGCTGCTACCACCAAAATCAGTGCCAGCTTTGATTTCTCAGCTCTGACAGGAACACATGCCTGCTTTTATTTCCTCCACAGCTCCAGTCCTTTAGTTCCACAAAAAAACCCAAAAAAACCAAACCAAAACAAAAAAAAAATCCTAAAGGGAAAATACTGAGTGTCAGATCCAAAGCATGTTGAAATGTCAGTAAATCACTATCATGGGCTTTGGATCAGGTCCTAAGTAAACTAATTCCTGGATTGTCACCTCTGGTCATAATGACCCTTTGTTCTGCCTTTTTAATGATAAATGATTATGTTATAAAAAACCTCATGTAATTTCTGGCATTAGACATCATATGCAAGGTGTGTAATCTTAGAAATGCTCTAGCTAGTTTCTTGGGTTGTGTAACAAATAATTATAGAATCTCGCTGAGTCTTGCTTTATTATTATACAGCTTCAGGCTCTTACCCCCAGTGGCTTTACATGCTTGTTAATATTTAAGCTATCTTGTAGCTTGGGTAATTTGTAATGAGGGGTTTTTTTCCTTTATTTTCTTTTTTTTTTTTTGTTACTGAAGGTAATATTAAACAAAAGTAGTTGTTGGGGGAAAGAGGGAAAGGCGTGATGGATGTTTTGTTCTTCTGAAAGTGCTTTTCCTTGTTTTAATAGCTTTTGGCTGATTCACAAATACAGATATGAAATAGAAAGATCTTCCAAAGCCTTCCTTTTGTGCTTCTCTACCTAATCAGGAACATACAGAACTGTTCTTCTCAGCAGATTGGGCAGTGGTGGGCATGTAGGTTTGCCATGAAGAATACTTTGTAAAATACAGGTCACTCCTAAAGATGGTAGCTTTGCCTACTAAGACTAAAGCTCTAGCCAAAGCCTATTAAAATAGAGAAGGTCTTCTGTCTACAGAAAATATCTAGGCCCATAGAAAGGACCCAAAGAATTTGGCCAACCTTTGCTGTGAAAAAGGTGGACAAGATATCTCTTGTTCCTGATGATTGTGTCCCATTCTGCTAAACCATGAAATCTTTCTTTACCTGCTCTTGTTCAAAAATAAGAATTTTTCAGTTATATAATCAAGACATCTTTGTTCTGTCTTCAGGGTCAGTAGAAGAGGTCAAAATCAGAAAATTTTTGTGTAAAATTGGAGTTAGTCTTCAGTAGGCCAGTGCTTCTGCTTACAGAGGTGGTAGGTGAGGCTTCAAGAATAGAATGTGCAACTATGAATGATCCTGGATGGTGTGGTGGAAGATCACTTGGAGGGGTTTCAAACATGACATTGTTAACCTCACCCTGAGAACAGTGTGTGCTGCAAGATCTACAAAATCCCATCCTGCTTACTTAAAGACAAAGGGACAGAGCTATGCACCTAATACTGATCACATACACAGGTCCAAGCTTACACACCAAAGCTGGAGTATGTCTGGTTTTTAGATATATAGCAACTGTAATGGCAAAAAAACCCTTCAGGTAGGCTCTGAAACAAAACTTACCACACTTACTGCTTTGATTTTTCTAATGAAAACCAAAAGTTCATATTGAGTTGCAATTGGAGAAAAGAGTAGCAACAAGTAAAGATAATTTGTTCATGACTACCAGTTCACTTCTATTTGGATAATATGGGTCCATGGCACACTCATCTCTGAATTCCTGTATGTGTTTGTACACCCTGTACAATTGCTACCACCTCTACCTGTCCTGGGGGGTATCAGGTAAAGCATCACCAGCCCATCGAGTTTGGTGTTTGTCCCACTCTGCTCTGCAATGGTGTGGCCTCACCTTGAATATTGTGGCAGTTTTGGGCACCACAATATAAGAAAGATATTAAGCTCTTAGAGAGTGTCCAAAGGAGAGCAACGAAAATGGGGAGGGGCCTTTAGAGGAAGCTGAATGAAGAGCAGCTGAGGTCACTTGGTCTGTTCAGCCAGGAGGAGACTGAGGGGAGACTTCATTGCAGTCTACAACTTCCTTGTGAGGGGAAGAGGAGGGGTAGGCACTGATCTCTTCTTTGTGGTGACCAGTGACTGGACACGAGGAAATGGTCTGAAGTTGTGCCAGGGGAGGTTTAGGTTGGATATCAGAAAAAGGTTCTTCACCCAGAGGGTGGTTGGGTTCTGGAACAGGCTCCCTAGGGAAGTGTTCACAGCACCAAGACTGACAGAGTTCAAGAAACATTTGGATGATACCTTCAGATACATGGTGTGACTCTTGGGGATGGACCTGTGCAGGGCCAAGAGCTGGACTCTGATCCTTGTGGATCCCTTCCAACTCATCATATTCTGTGATTTTGTGAAACAAGGTACAGTAAAGACAGAACAGGTTCACAAGTACGATCAAGATAAGGAATGAATTGATTATAGCTCTTCAAGAGACTTCTCATAAGGGGATTTAATGCAATCTCAAGTTGTGAGAGAAGCGCTTAGGGGAATGGTTGCAAATCTCTCTCAGATGGCAACTGTTGATCCTGTGATCTGTTATCACGTGGCACTTTCAGAGCAAAATAGCAAGAGATGCTTCTTTACATGAAACAATCTGACTGTGAAATTGAACTGAAAAAGTTGGCATGGGCTCAAAAAAGTGACAGGACAAATTTGTGAAGGAAAAGTTCTTCAGGGCTATTAAGCACAAGGATCCTGTTTTGACTCAGGAATATCCTAATCTTCATGTAGGATTAGGAAATACTTTGGGACTATGTTTAACTGCTGTTGACCATTTCCTAAGCTATGGAGAATAGCTGTACTGGAGACAGGACCTTGGGCTAACTAAACCTTTGGTTTGACATAGATCAGGTGGATTTTTATATTGGACATATCTGAAGGGATTTGGGAATCCCATGGCTTCCTATGAAAAGATGCATAACAATTCTAACAATCTACCTCGGTGTTTCACATGACATTTTCCACCTTACAGGTCAGTTGGAAAGATCTATATAAGTTGGATGCAAATTTGGCCTTTAAGTAAGATGTAATTGAACTGGATGACATCTGCAGGAGTTCTCTTGTGCAGAGCTGCCAGGTAAGAGGTAATTCACCTGGCAGGACATGCTGTCATAGTCTAGGAAACCTGCTTGCCCTGCTTGGGTCTTTCAGCATCCCATACATGTACAGGCTGGGAGATGTTGCCAGAGCTCACAGGCTGAAGTGAAACATATGGGACCCTGGGGTGATGAACAGCATAGTGACCTGAGCCACTCAGGGTACAGGTGCACGCTGCTGTCCAGAAAGAGACATTCCCTTGCTTTCCCACATCAAAAGGATGGATTCCTTCTTTGTAGCATGTGGGCCTTTCTCTGATTGCAGAATGAGAAACTGGCTCTACAAGTCTTTTTTCATACAAAACCTTTATTTTTCATGATCCCATTTACGTCAGTGAAACTTGGAGGTTTAAGATCTAATGTTTTTGTTGCTATGAGTCCTGTGTTCATAGTCCAAATGTGAACAAATTTAACCCATATTTCTACTCTGTCATATTATGTGGCTTTTGACAAGGCAAACTTGTTTTTTCAGTTAATGTAAATACGTATTTATTTGTGCAGCCATGAAAACATGGTATTCATGGTTTTTTGTCATGTATGTGTAAATGGTTTTATGAATTGCCAAACAACTGAGCCTTTTATTTGTAGATAAAATTTTGATGTATTACTCAGATTGTGTGTGTTGATGGGCCCTTTGCTATTGCTTTCATCAGATGGTATTTGTAAAACTTTTTGGTGCTTTTTTGCTCCTTATTTTGTGGGGTGTTGCTAAGTAAAGCAGGTATTTGAGTATACAAAGCAAATGAAAAGCATTATGTTTGTCAGTGTTGCTCAGGTCTCTAAAAAATAAATCAAATGAAAGCTGAAATGTGAATAATTTCAAATAGGATTTCTCCCCCTCCGAACTGAAAATAAGATTCTGAGTCTGTTCTCCCTATTATTCTATCTTAATGAAAAAACCCCCTGAATTCTATTTAAATATTAAGTTTTTCTGTATATTCAGTCTGTAGAACTAATAGAGTAAGGAGACAGAGCCTTATCAAATAGGGCCATCAGTCAGTCAAACTTCTCTACTAGCCTGTACATATAAACATCTGAGTTCAGGTATGTTTCCAACCTGATATCGATTATCAACACTGCATAGTTATCACATATCAGTGTAGCTTGAACAGTAGTTGCGTTTACATGATAGAAAATTATGATGACATATCTTGTATTGACGGACAGAAGGGAACCCTCAGGGCAGTACACCCAAAGCTGCATATGGTGATAAGAGTATTTGGGTTGGAAACTTACAAACCTCTTGACTTGTGAGTGATAAGGTGTTAGGCAGAGCTGCAACTAGGTTGTTTCCTCCTCCTTTCTCTGACTTCTTCCAGCTGCTGCTGTGTTTGGTAATTGATCGTCCTGAGAGGCAGGACTGGTTTGTAGGGCTTGGGCAAAGCTGGTATCTCTGCAGACATCCTGTGGAGTAGCTTTGGTTAGAAGAACAGAAATCCATGACTCTTGACCTCAAGATTGTCTCCAGGGTTTCAGGAGAGGGGTTTCATATATGAGGGAGCAACTTTCCCCTATTTTGCTAAAGAATGATGAGTCCCTGTCCATTGTTATCTAACTCCTGCTTATCGTGACTGTACCTGAAGAATGAGTATGTATTTTGAAGGATTAAGGGAGGTTGTTCTGCCTATTAAGGGTATGTGCCTTTGGAAGACCTGGTCTGTTAGATCTTCCAGGTGTTCCTCATTGAATTCACCTCCCAGTTGAGTCAAAGTGCTTCTTTTACTTATAGTAAGGATGACATTGCATGGACTTGAGTGGCATTGTATGAGATGGAGACTTTTTCTTGCCTGTTTGGGTCAAAACTTTGCAGAATCTGAGGGATGGGCTGCTAATACACAAAAGTAGGCATGCTTGGTTGTTTAACCTATTCTTCGTTGCATGCTGAGAACCCCAGAAGAACTGGATGTACTCTGAACTCCCACTGATTCCTCACAACCTACTGCAGTTGTGGCCTTAAGGTTCCTTGAAATAAGCTGAAGATCCAGGAAAAGAGTTACAATGTAAGTAATCAGCCTGTTCAGCATCTTAGGATCTCAAATTTGGCTCTTATAAAGCGAGTTTAAAGAAATGCAGTGGAGAAATATGACAACATATAACAAACTATCAGATGAAAATGAGTTTTATGATTTTTTGGCTTTATGCCAAAATGAGTCTCTTGCTCAAAATAAAATTTGATGTTAGTGTTTGAGTTTTTTAATGTGAACCCATATTTAGCCTTTTAATAATTCAGGGGACACAAAAATACCCCTTTTTGACACTGGTTGCTCAGTTTGGCTGTGGTTTCCTGGACTATTTATAGAATAGCAATTAAGATTAATGTATAGCTGCTCACATTTAGCTCCTGGCTCAGCTGGGTTTTGAGCCACTCCCAACAAGAGCTTAATGACTGAGATATTTAGTGTCCATGAGAACTCCCGCTGAAATCAGCTGGAACTATCTGTCATGTAGATGTGCGCACATCTTGAAAGCAAATGGATTCTTCTTTTTGTAGCATCAACTTTTCGTTTCCTCATTGTGAAATGAAATTTTGAGGCTGAAGTCAAACAGAACATCACTCTCAGTCAATATATGGAAATACATTTTCAGTTTTTCTCAGTCTGTTCTTGCCATTGAATGGGAAACGTATCAAATAAGCAGAAGGGAGTTCATTATGTGCATCCATTCTTAACAGTCCTTTTGAGGGGAAATATCCATACAATTCATGTGTTTTACACTTGTTATGAAGTGATGGAATACAATGATTCATTTGTGAAGTTCATAATTGCTTGCCAGCTTTTGTAGTGTGTGTATATGGGTTCTGATGTATCAGTAGAAGCTGTGTAAATACAGCAGGCATGGTCTGAGCACTGTATTTTGAGCTTTCATTTTGAGAAATGTACTCTAGTAATAAGTTTACAATACCAACCTTCTGTGTTGTAGATCCCTGTGATATTCCTGTGCTGCATTTTGTATAGTGATGGCTGATAGATACAGGCTACAGACACAATCTCTGATCGCAGGATGCTACTTGTTGGCCTTTTGTCAGAGGATATGGATAGATGGTGCTTACAAGAGCAGCCAACCAAAATAAATTGAACTCAAGCAGTGTTCAATCCTGTTTTGCAAGCAATTAAGTGAGTATGGCAATACATTTTTGTCAGACCTCATCACATCTGGGAGACCTATAGGCACCAGCCTGCTAAGCCAGGCTTCTTGTTCTGGTTAGGAAGATCAGAACCATGCCAAAGGGAAGGGTCCAACAGCTTAGATTATTATCTGAGTTAGATTCAAGTCTGGGTGCATGTGACTGCTCAGAAATTGCAAAACCTCATTTCTTAAAGGATACTCTGACAGAGTGTGCAAGACATCACAAGCAGCCTGGCTTTTTGATTGCAGTGTCCCCTGGACTAGAATAGATTCTGGTAAAGTAACAACTGCCTTTGGTCCTAATAAAGCTAACTACCAGAAGTACTCCAACTGCAAAAAACCAGTATGGCTTAGTTTACAACAGTTTACAATATATTCTGATACCAGGCTTGCTGAAAAGATTTAATGACTTTAGTTCTTCTATGTACATGCACATCTAGAACACTGACTTAAATATTTAAATCACCCATTCTTTTCCAGAGGTTTCTTTTCTCACTTGGAATAAACCTCCTGATTTCCACTGAGTCAGGTCCCTGAAAACAATATTCCTTTCAATTGCACAAGACTGTTTCTTTTCCACAACAACTAGTTATATTGGACAATGCAGAAATCCTATAGGAAGAAGAAGAGTGTGATCCTTTAATTTAAGTAGTGCACTACAATGATATGTGCACTGAATTAAAAGGTACTATAACAATGGTGTACAGCTGTCCAGTTTTTGAATTACTAGCTTTAAGATGTTTTATTGTAGGGGCTTTTTTTAACGTAACACACATATATATGAAACTAAAATAGTTACTAATTGCTGATACCACATCATGACCTGAAAAGAAAAAGATTTTTATGGTACCTCAGAGTAAGACAGTAAAAAACTGCAACTTCTGTTAATTAGTGCAAACACTAGATCTAGAATTCTTCTGTGTTACATAGACTCACTTATCCAACTAACAGGCTTTTGGCACCATTCCAGTATTCACAAACTCGTAGGTGACCTGATTGATTTCTAGCTTCTTCAGCTGTTTCCCAGTCTGAGGACTCATCTCCACCCCATAGGAAAACCCAGAACAATTCCCCAACATTTAAATCAAGCTAGGAAAAGGTACACCTTTCATTTCTTTTCAGGCTAATTAGGTGAACTTTTGGTCTTGAGATTTCAGCTGTACAAAGAACAAAATTTTACTGGTACAAACATTATTTAAAGTTCGGTTTTACATAGTTTGGGTAGTCTTACAGTTCTTGCTCTGGTTGTTTTCAGTGGAGAGGAAGAAATTATGATAACAAGATGACAGGATATGCTGAGCCTGTCAGGTCACCTGTTCAGATTTGAACCTCCCATCTGTGGTGATAGAAACACTAATGCACAGAGGAAATTCTCCCTTGCAGCTACCAGGAACAGTACAGGGTGGGGGAAACTTATCCCCAGCAAAGTATAAAACCAAACTCATTTGTATAGAGTAAAGAAATGAGAAGCAATGCCAAGTTCCTGTGGAATAGAAAAATTCTAACCTGACTGCAGAGCTCTGACTATCATTTTACCTTCCTAGCTGTAGCAGAGTCAGTAACCCACACTTCCTTGGGAACTGTCACCATCAGTGGCATACTTTAATTTTGCTTTGGTCACGGTCTCAGCAGTGACTTTGTTACGGGATGAGTGGGCTTTGATTTAGGAGATCTAATCAGGCAAAATACAGTTTATATGCCTTATCTTCCCAATTCAGGGTCTGGAAGGAGAGATGCTCTCTATAAGAGACATGGGACAAAGTCATCTTAGCAAATGATGCTAAGGCATCAGAAGAGTCTATGGCAAGTCCTCTCTTTTTCGGCTCAATGTTTTGTGGGCTAGATTCAAGGGCAATATTGCTTCTGCTTCCTTAGGGATAGGCTTGGATAAGGGCAACTAAGATCAGGGAGCAGAGGGAGGTGAAAGGGGAAGGCTGTTTCTCTAACTGAGCAAGACTGTTGAAAAGTTATACTGAAGGGGTTTTTTTGGTGGTTATTATTGAGAAGGTTGAGTAACTGCAATCTGTACTTTGTTGTCACGTGTTAGCTTGGACACTTGGAATATAATTTATAACTTCTTTGTCCTTCCTTAACCTACTTCTTCTGGAGCTGGGGGGCGTGGGAAGAACCTGACATGACTCCAGTTATTGTGACACAGAAAGCTATGCCTTCACCGTGTTCTTATAATTAGTCAGAAAGAGGTGCTCCAGAGAAGTTCAGGGAAACACAGAAATGACTAGGGGGCTTCCTGGACTGACTGACAAGGAATAAATTGAGAAAGTTGCTGCTGTACTTCTGTACAGTTCTGCTAAATGATTAATGGGGAATGTGATGATAACAAGTAACTAATTGAGGCTTGTACATGCCAAAACGAGGGGAATTACTATGGTGTGTACGAGGATGAGTAATGAGCACATACCACTGTATTGAAGACGGCTGTGGGAAGTACCCAGAGCAACAGCAGTTGCCTGACACTTGTTTCAGGAATAATGCTAAAAATCTATTACCTGGTTATGCAACTTTAGTCTTCTCACAAAGAAAACCATATCTTTGTGGGATTTCTTCTTCATTGCTTGAGATTTTTTTAAAGAAATCTACTAGGTAGTGCCTTCTTGATAAATTATTAAAAATAAACTGGAAGAAACTGTACTGAAGGGAAAGTAAATTGGGCAATTTTAGAAGACTTTCATGTCCACATTTCACAGATCTTTACTAGAAACCTCGTGAAACTATTTCTGTAGTAAGATGCTACAGAAGTAAGTAGTAGTAAGATTTTCAACAGTAAATGCTGCAGAAGGAATTGAAATAAACAGTTTGGTGTCATATATCTGGTTTGAAAGGCCATAGGTAATCTCTGAGGTTTACAGAAAACAGTTTTTTCAAAACTCTCAAGTAAGATTGACAACTTCTGCTTGGAATATTGAAGTTTATCTGCCTTTTTGTAACAGCTACTGATAAAAACACCAGGTTAGGAAATTTGAGTCCCAGGCTTCTGCTGAAATTTCAAAATCTCTTAGGTAACTAAGAGATCTAAAAAAAAAATAAATTTAATAAATTAATTTCTGTCCAGTGAGGTAACCTGGATACCTCATGGAGCCACGCAACACCAGTAGTTAAGCCCAGTTTGACTCTGGTATGGTACTCATTAACATTCTTTCTCTATAGTGGACTAAAAATACTTTAGTAATAGTAAGAATAAACATGAAATACACTATTTATGTGAAGGGTTACTAGCTGTCAGATATTATTGGAGTTATGCTCCAGTACCAAATTATTACTTAAAATAACAACAACAATTCAAACAGCTGAAATAAACCCATTAGACCCTAAACCAGCTAAATTATACTTATTAAAACATTTATGAACACATACATACTGCTTATAAACATGTACTCCATGAATAGTTATGATCAGGAAGCAACTATGGTGGAATTTGGAAAATTAGGTGTTGGCCTATTTTTCTTATTTTTTCCCTCTCACATGTTTTTTTACCTTGTGGTCCTTGGTCCCACATACACTGCTCAAGACACTGTATTGAAGAGTAGAGTTGTATTGCTCCATCTTGAATATTCTCTGCTATTAAGGAGAGGAAAGAACCCACAAAAGCATTGCTTTTCCCCATAGCAAAGGAGGCTATTAGTAGGCCATGCTGCTTAAAAGAGCTCTGAAATTTTGAAACAGATCATAACAAAGAAAACAATACCATGGTGCAAGAGGACAAATATAATTACAGTGTGTTCTCTCAATTTTTCCTCATACTCTCCCCCTCTGGCTCTGGAAAAGAGGACAAAGGCCTAGTCCATCCAGACCTATGGAGGTATAACTTTCTGAAGGTAATAGCAATATTTGGCTACTACGCAGGGCTGGAAACTATGCAAATTACTGGTTTTCTGAAACTGACAATATATAACCTAAACAATGCTGCAGTAATACAGGTTTGAATGTTTAGGAAGGACTTGGTGCTCTGTAGCTATTTCTCTGATTTTATTATGGGGTATTTGGGCTTCATAGATGTCTTCCCTGGAGCTGGTTTTGAAACTTTGGAGAGTGTGAATGAGGACAGAAGAATTTATCCAGGAGGAAATATTTCCTCTCCAGGATGTAAATGAAAGATGGAACCATTTTCACCCCATCATTAAAGAGCTACTGTACTGCTCAGGAAAGTTGCAATAGGATACAAGCACCCTTGCCAAAATCACAACTTAGTGCCTTGAATTTGGCTGGAGGTGGATTTCAACTTTGTTTTTATGTCTTCTTCAGACTTAAAAGGCAAAAAGCCTGGCACAACAAAGGGACTGACTCTCTTACCTGTTATTAAATGAAACACCTCCCCCCCTCAATCAAAAGTTGTGCAAAATCTGGACTTTGGTTCAGAGGCACCACCCTTGTATGCAGGGCTGTGGTTGTCCTCCTTGCTCTTGTGTAGGAAATTTCACTTTGGGCTACTTAAGGCATAGGTGAAAGGTCGAAGGGCCTATGAATCTGAGTCCTTTGTATGTACCTTTTTCTGGGGTGAAATTTCTTTTTTTTAAGGGTCTTCTGTGCCTGATACAACTCGCCTTTAAGAATCACCTTTTCAAAAGACTTTGGGGTAGAAAAAGCTGACAAGGTCCCAAGACAAAATTCCATCCAACCTCTTTCAGTCCTCTCAGCATCTAGTGTGACACCAAGGGCTGCACTTTTTTGCTTAGAAGTTTTCACTGAAGATCTGTGTTGAACTGAGTCCTGTAGCTAGCTCTGCTGTGCTGAGGTGGCTCTTGAATAAAATGACAGATTTCAGTGGATTTCTTCCTGAGTAACGGTTAGGGATACTGATGGAGTACGTATGCCATCTTATGCGTCATTGGGAGGGTAAGCTGAAAGCAAGTTTCAGGCTTCATCAGATCTGTTTGGTGAAAAATCAGGTTAATCAATGTGATGGGAAAATAATACAATCAAAATGCTTCCCTGCTGGCCTTGCTCCATTGAGATAGAAGCATAAAACACTCGACTACAGAGGAGAGTAGGCACAGTATTACTGCATCATCCTGCTACATGGACTCTATGTAATATAGGCAAGCAGTTATCTACTGATCATTTTTGCAAGCTTATTTCTTCTGTGAATTCATGCTTGGCAGCTATTAATTCCTGAAGTGCACAAACTTCTCCTTAGACATCTCTTTTGTATTAATTTGGTCTTAATCAACAAAGGAGAAGTTTATGCACTTCTTTTGCTCAGTACATTAAAATTTGAAAAGATTTAGGAGAGTGGTTAGGACTAAAGTTATTTAGAGTAACCATTTTTATCACTATCTGCCATGGGGTGTGTATGTGTGTACATCAGGGGAGCAGGATAGGGAGAAGCTGCCCAAAGTATTTGATGAAAATCTTTTGATTGTCAGGTATGAATAATTTTTCTCTTTAAAGCAAGTTAAAACATTCCAAGCCTGAAAGAAATGAAACAGTCATGGGGGAAGAAAAGTCTCAGGAACAAAACATATTTATTTGGAAAACCAAATCTCTTTTCAAAAATGCACTTAAAACTAGGGTCCAATCTGATTCTGAATTCATGTGCAAACAGCTCAGGCTGGGGTTTCCACCAAGTGTACAAAGAAACTGCAGAGGGGTTGGAGCAGCCAGCCTGGGATGTTTTCAGGTCCTCTCACATGCTGCTGAAGAGACTATTTTGTTCCCTGTTCCAGCCAGTCTTTCTGTGCCTCTGACCTAATTTTTGCCTATGCAGGGTGTAAAAATCTCTCAAGTACCACAAACTGCACCCATTCAACAAACAGATGCAGACAGCAGTAGGGCTGAAAGAGCAGCGTGCCAAAGTATTGGCTTGCTGCTGATGTGTCAAATATCACAAAGAGCAAGGCTTTGTCTCTCTTCTGTCATCCTGATTTATTAGACATTAAGAAAGACAAAGCATCCAAACACACAAACATTGCTGTTTTGGGAAGGTTTGCGAAATGGTTAATGCGCTTGTTCTACACAAAAATGTAAAGTGTCAGTTCTCTGATTACCTACTGCTGGAAAGTGTTTGGACAGGTGCTGTGTTTCACCAGCCGTCTGTCACAGCTGACAGCTCGGATTTATGGCTGTACACCAGGGCCTGCCATCCCCCTCCGCCGGCTCCACTCCGGGTGCCAGGCGGCGGCTGCAGGCCGGTCCCTCCCGCCGCTCTGCCCGCTCGGGAGCTGCGTGCGGCTGCCTCTGCCGTGTTCGCGGGGCGGGGTGACAGCAGAGACACCGACAGATTCTTCCTTCCCGTACGTTCACCTGGCGTGTGGAAGCGCGGCGGGCATGGTCAGAGCAGTATCGCGAATGGGGCGATTTCACTCAAAGGAGGAAATTTGTCCCTTGCCTCCTCTTTGGAGGATGATGCTCAAACAGGAGGAGGCAGAGGAGACCCTACCTTTCAGCAAGCGAAAGCCCCCCCCAGCACCGCCGCCGAGTGGGCTGCCGACAGCGGGCGGTACCTGCCCGCCCTCCCATCGCCCCGCCTCGGGGCCCCCTCGAGTCCTCATGTCGACCTTCTGGGGAAATCCAAACAAGTACTAAGAAAAGACTGCGAGGACACAGATATACCTGATACTGTACTCTTGATGTGCGTTTCTCGGTATATAAAAAAATCGAGTTTCATAGAAGATAAATATAGAATACTTATTAACAAGGCATATCTCGAACTCTGTGGGCTTTTCTTTTTATTTTTTTTAAATGCTCTTATTTTTTTAATGAAAAATGGACTTTTCTAAAATTAAAAAGTCCAATGTCATCCTATGAAGCATACATTTACACACAAATTCAGCCCTACTCACACTTAAACACATCCGATTAAAATACACACGTGTGGCTGTAATAACAAATTCCACTTTCCGCCAAGGTGCTTTTAGCATACCCTGATATATGACCTTTACAGATCGACGAAATCAAAAGATAATAGCAGTTGTATACTGACAGGTCATGCGGACTCCTATATAAAAAAAAAAAGATGGTAAAATACAAGCCAGAGGAAAGAGTAGGTTATAGAAGGCTAGATTGATATTTGCAGAGAGCCTTGAAGGCAGAATGATGTCGAAATAGTGTATGTGTATGCGTACATGCGTGTGTGTACATAAAAACCAATTCCTTCAAGGGTTGGATTACTTCATACATTAGTCACTAATCTCTCGCAATGTTCTGCTGAATGTTATGGTCTGAGCTAAACACACCGTGAAATCTGCTTGAGCTGTATTGAAACAAGTCTGTTTTTCGGCCTCAGATTGTTCTGTTTGAAGCTTTTCTTTCACAACACACCTTCGCTATTCTGAATAATTTTTGCGAATAGAGTAGAAGCCATTCAGCGGCTGAACCTCGGTGCTAAGAGAAGGAGGGAGAGAAAGTCCAGGGTCCGAAACTAGTGTAATTAGAAAAAAGAATAATCAGCGCCCAAAATTCTTCTTGTCATCGTTTTAGGTGATCTGTGCTTACAGAAGACTTGAAGGGGAAAAAGCCTGCCGATTTTCATACCTTTTAAAGGTTTAATTAAACCAAACCAACAAACAAACGAGCCCTGAATTATCATTTCGGCACTTGTATAAACTCTTCGAGTGCGGGGACGCCACTAATTCGTAATTCAGTACCACGGGCAGCTAGAACCCTCACTTTCCTTTTTCAGACTTAGCCTTTACGAGGCTTTCCTGATCACTTCTGACAATACGAATCAGCATTAACGCCTGTCGGGAGAAGGCAACGCGTGCAAACTGCTTATTGCCAGCAAATACCCCATAGTCTTCATTCCCCTAAGGTTTCACCCGCTTCAGGTGCCTCCACTAGAAGCAGCTGGAGCCCGGTAGTGCCAATGACCTTCCTGAAGCGAGTTTTCTTTGGACTGAAAGATGACAACAGGATCACATGTCGTCTGCTGTCCTTCGTAGGGGAAAAAAAAAAAAAAAAAGAAAAAAGAAAAAAAAAGAAAAGGCGGAGAAGAAAAAAAAGGCAGGCAGATGATCAGGATTTCCGCAGGCTGCCCCCAAGTCGGGCAGCCCGCCGCACAAATCTACCTGCCTGCAAATCGCCAGCCTTTCTGGAGGGCTGAGCTCCGGCGCCAAAATCTGACCTGACTCGAGGAATTGCAGAGGACTTCTAAAACTGGCGGCAGCTCAAGAGGAGAACCTCTCTCATCTCCCGTGACCGAAATAAGGCGGGTCCGTACGAGGCATCTCTACCCCCTGGCAGGGATATAGATGAAAGGGCGGGCAGCCCGGCTGCCCCTGCAGCCAGAGCCAAGCTTCTCGGCCAAGGTTGTCTCACGACAGGCTTCCCTCCCTCCACGCCAGCACAGACATTACGCTCTTCTCTTTACTACTTTATTTAGTGGGCAGCTTTTATTCGGGGGAAAGGGAGAAAGGAAAAAAATGGAAAAATCATGGCCGAGTGTCAATAAAATGCATACGCACATATATTATATACAAACACAGAAATAAAATACGAAAAAAATTACTTTTCTCTTTCCAGTAGCAGTGGTCTTGGCCATAAACGTAGAACGCCAGCCAGTAAAGGAGACAACGCCTGACATTTCCTTAAGCCCTTTCCCCTGTCTCGCCCCGCCCACCCCCCCAATAATTAAAAAAGCTGCACTCTCTTTTTGTTAAAAACACTACTTTTATAAATAATTTAATGTCCTGCCTTCCCACGAAATGCTAGTTGCTGGACAGGAGAAAAGATTTACTTTTGGCACAGTGATGCATTGCTTTGCAGTACAGACCTACGGCTCCACAGCAGCCCCCGGCCCCCTCCCTTCCTCTCTCCCTGCTCTTCCCGGCAGGCTTCCCTGGCCCCGTTCCTCCACCCCCCACAAGCGCACAGCGCATTCCCTGCGGCCGCCACCGCACTCCTCCGCGGGGCACTCCCCGTTGTGCTGCCCAAGGCTTCGGTAGCAGATGTGGGAACAAGACGGGGGGAATAGAAAGGAGGTGGCTGAAGTCAAGTAGTCTCAACGAACAGTAAGAAGCACTTGAGGCTCATGGCTATGTCCAAACCGACAGTTGTTTGATTTTTTTCTTTTTTTTTTTTTCCTTTTTTTTTTTTTTGGTTTAAGTTAAACCCACTGTCTTTTCACTAAGGCACAGTCACCGAGGCTTTTGCTTGGAGGCTTTGGTCGCCTCTGGAGTTAAAGTGCGGGATTCAGAGCCTCCTCCTTCCCCCCTCCACGCCTCCCCGGGCAGGTCCCTCGCAGGGGAGGAGGGGGGCTCCATTAAGCCAGGGGGGTCTCCACGGCGTACGGCTGGAACGAGGCCGAGCCCCCCGCCGCCGGCGGCAGCGGCCCGGTCAGCCGGAGGGGCCCGTACAGCGGGGAGCCGGGCGGCGGCCCCCGCCCGCCCTTGACGAGGGCGGCGGGGAAGAGCGGCACCCGCGGTCGCTCTGCCGGCGGCGGCTCCCCCGGGGACAGAGCCTGCCGCCCGCCCCCCAGCAGCAGCGGCGACGGCTCCCCCAGCCCGTATGCGCAGAGCTGCAGGAGGCCGCCGCCGTAGAGGGCGGTGGCGGGCGGGGGCTGCGCGGCAGGCGGGTAGGGAAGCAGCGGGTAGTGGCCGGGCAGCAGGTGCGGGGGCGCGGGCGGCGCCGGCCAGAGGAGGCGTGCGTGCGGTGTCGGTGGCGGCTGCGGGGCGGCGCGGGGTCCTGCCGGCCGCTGGAGTAGGCTCTCGATGGCGAAGGAGCTGGAGAACTTGGCGCTGCCGCCCGGCGCCCTCGCCCCGCCGCCCCCCACCGCTGCCTCCTTGGCACCCGGCGCGCAGTTGCAGGGCGAGGAGGCGCAGCAGCACCGCGGGGAACCGCCGGGGGACGCGGCTCCCGCTCTGGCCGCCTCCTGCGGCGCTTGCGGCGAGGAGGCGGCGGCGGAGCGGGCAGGCTGCGGCGGCGGGGCGGCGCGGCTGAGGCGCTTGCGGCGGCGGCGGAAGACGCCGTCGGCGAAGGTGTACTCGCTGCTGGGGTTGAGCATCCAGTAGTTGTCCTTGCCCCAGGGCCGCGCCGGGTCGCGCAGCACCTTGACGAAGCAGTCATTGAGCGAGAGGTTGTGGCGCACCGAGTTGCGCCAGCCGGTGTAGGCGCCGCGGAAGAAGGGGAAGCGGCTCATCAGGTAGTCGTTTATCTCGGCCAGGGTCAGGCGGCCGCCGGCCGAGTCCCGGATGGCCATAGCAATGAGCGCGATGTAGGAGTAGGGCGGCTTCGGCCGCCGCGTGTAGGGTTTCCCCTTGGCGCTCTCGGCCGGCGGTGGCGGCGGCTGCGGCGTCCGTGGCGGCGGCGGGGGGTGCCCCGATCGCCCGGCCCCGCCGCCCGGGCTGTTGGCCGCGCAGTCACCGTCGGAGCCCAGCTCGCTGTCAGCCGGAGCCGGAGAGAGCGAGCCGCTGCCTTCCTGGTCGCTGCCGGCGCTCAGCTTGTCCTCATAGTGCTGCGAGAACACCTCCAGCTTCATGGCGGCGGCGCCGGCGGCCCCCCCGCACCCCGCGGCTCCGCTGGGTGGGCGCGACCCCTGCCCCTCGGCGCGGCCTCGCGGAAGGCGGCGAGGCGACCCAGGGGCTTTCTGACCCCGCGCCGGCTTGGACAGCTCCGCGGCGGCTGGCAAGGCGGGCAGGGCACAGCAGGGCAGCGGGGCTCCGCGCCCGCCTCAGCCAGCCGGCCCGGGGTCGCTGGCAGGGGGCTGCCCCTTTCCGGCCGGTGGGCGCCCGAGGACGGGCGGCGGTGCCCTGCCGCCCGATTCCTCCGGCTTCCACCTCCTTCTCCTCTACTGGGGCGCTCGCTCTCTTTTCGCCCCCCTTTTTGTCCTTCTCGCTCTTTACTCTCGCTGCTCCATGGGGCTGAAGGAGAGGGGCGAGCTGGTCCCACTGGAGCCGGTGCGAGAGGACGGGCGGGCGGCTGCTGGAGCCGGCTCTTCTCCGCGTCCGCCCGAGCCCGGTTCTTCTCGGGGGCGCTGCCGCTGTTACCGTTCGGCGCTCCCCCGGCGCGGGGAGAAGCTCTCTCGGGCCGTCGGCGTTACTCCGCTCTCTCCGGCTTCGGCTCCCGTCAGTGCCGGGACGCCGGGCTGGCTCCTCGCTGCGACGCGGGCAGCAGCCGGGTTATTAGGGTTATTAGTGTTATTGTCATTATCTCTCCATTCCCCTGTGGTTCTGTGTCTCTCCACCACTTTCAGACCAGCGCATTATAACGCCGGCGAGAGGCGGAGCCAGGACAAAGATCTGAAAGGGTGGTGGGTGGAGAAGCAAGGTAGCAAAGGTGGGTATGCCCTAATAAGCCGTATCAGAGCCGTAATTAGCCAAGATGACAGCGCGGTCTTGTTGGAAAGTTATTTTACGCAACTTGTTTGTATTTTCTCCTGCCAGGTCCCTCCCCTTCCCGGGTATTTCGAACGAAGCCGCAGTTCCGCGCGACTTCGCAGAGCCGGCCCGCCTCCCAGGTGTAAAATGCAAAATGACTTATAGGTGGCAGAGCTGAACCTGTTACGTGCAGTGATTTATTTTAATAGCGCCGTATAAAGCAACAAGTTGTAATATGACAGCTCGACAACCTGTTGGAAAATAATACATGGCTTCGCAATTGTGAATTCCTAATGATTTATGTAGTCTGACAAAATAGTTTCAGTCCTGGTCCCTCTTTCTTTCTGTCATAAGCACACCTGGTGCAGAGGTAGAATGGGGACAGGTAGGCAATGCTTTGGGATTTTGCTACAAGGGATTTAGTCAAAACCTTAACCTTAGTTTTAGGTGTGTTATTCTGCATATAGTAGTGTTGCTTGATCTCTTCTGGATGATGTGTTTGTAACCTCTCTCTTACAACTGTCACTCTCCAGTAAAATCTTTTGTGTGTGTGTGTGTGGTTTTTTGGTTTTGTTGGTTTGTTTGTTTTCTTTTTTAAAAAATAATAACTTTAACATTTTTTTTAAACACTGGTGTATCTATAAATTTTCCGTAAAACCTGAGAGAAAAAGTGTTCTGTAATTTGACCCAGACACTTTTGTTTCTAGAAAAATTAGTTATTGGGTTTGGGTTTGTTTTTAGGTTTAAGTTGTCAGGGTCTTACCCTCAACATTACGCTAGAGAGAACAACTCAATGAAGAGAGCTATATGGCAGTAGCCTCTCTGAAAACTCCCTGTTCTGCTCACTGTTCAAAGTCAATTGCAAAATGCCGTTTGACTTCATAGGGCAGTAGCGCTAGCATCTGCAAAACAGTAACAAAAACATCAGCAGAAATCTACTGGGGTGCTTATGTTTTATTTCTCGTATGTACACTTTGAATTTTGTGTCCTGGAGTAAGAGTTGGATTGCTCCATATTTTCCAAAAGCAGTCTTTCTAAATCCAACCTTATTTTAGCCTAAATACATGATGCAGAGTCACTCTGGTTAGGACAATGCTGTTGTGGTCTGACTTTCACAAAGTGTTGGAGTTGAAGATGAAAAAAAGGCAGATTTAGAAGACTAAGAGGAGAAACAGACTGTGCTACTTTCTGTCTCGATCTCTCTTGAATGGAATATACGTTTCCACACACACCTACATTTTGTTTCAAAGTGTTCCCATTTTTTCAGTCTGCATGAGTCTTATATGGTAAATATTGAACAGTGACAGGTTCTTCTGTCCCTCTGGTTGCACTTTTGACAACTTTAATAATAACAGTTTTGCTGTTCTCACTCTACCAGTTCAGAAAAACAGGCAATTCAGTGACTTGAAAGACAAAAATAAGAGGAGGGAGACCTCTCTTGGTTCCTTGTTGTTGTTGTTGTCTCCATGTAATGTAAACCAAAATCTTTCAGTAAAGTGTTGCCTTAGCTGTAGGTGCCAATGTTTGTGTTTAAGGGTATGGGAAAAAGGTATCATTCCTTCCAAAACTCATATTTTCTAAGATGATGCCAATGGCAAGGGTAGGTTTTTTTCCTCTTCCTGCTTTTGTTGTAAATAGCACTGAAGTAGTGATGATTTGCTAGCTTGCCTTTGATGTTTATTTTATTACCGTTCCACTATTTGTGTGGAAAATGTACACATTGTCTCTTATCTTTATTCAAAGAACTTAAAAAGTCATTCAAATGCTGTAGGTAAACACGTCAGACATAACAGAAGCTTTTTCACAGCTGTACTTCAAGACTAGGAGTGGATGGCAAAGCTGGTTTTGCAAGATTTAAGAGGGGACAGAAGCTTGTACTCAAAATAATACTAAGATAGCTATTAATGGCTGGGAGGAGGGAACCTTTCTAAGATCAGCACTGCTTCTTGTTGCGGCTCAAGGCCTCTTTGGTATCTCCGAGCCAGTGCATGCTGTAAACTGAACCTTGAAATCTGTGGTGACTCTTAGCTGAGAAAACATACAAAAGTGCTTGTGAAAGGGCCATGCATGGTTTAAGCAGAGCCTTCTTGGCCCGAGTGAGAGCAGTGTCAAGCTCATTGCTGTTGCTGCCCATGAAACAACGAGCAAAGTTGTAAGAAAGGGTGAAATAGTACAACTACTCGTGTCTCTCACCACTGAGAGTATATGTAACCTCAAGCCTTTTCCTGCCATAGTTTTTTAAAAGGCACAGTATCGCCTTCAGGTTTATAAAGATTAACACAATCATCGGAAAAACTGATTCTGTTAAGTAAACTTCACATCAAAAGCACTTTGATGTGCTGTATTATAGCAAAGCCAAACACCCCACCCCCATCACCCCAAGAAAAACCTCCAAAAACCTCCAGTGAAGCAATGTAAAAAAAAAAAAATCTAATTCTTTGTTCTAAAATGAAATGTCTCTTCCTCTTTAGATCAACAGAGCAGGACTTTTTGATGTATGACCCCCTCTTTTCCTACCCAAAACAGTACCGACTTAAAGACAAATGAAGAAATGTGAATGGTTGCTTGAAAATCACGTGCTCAGCTTTGCATCCCATTTTCTATAGTATTTGACTAATTTATTTCAGAAATAGTAAGAGTGTTCCAGTGGATATTTGGAGATAAGGTAGTGTAGTCCTTTGCAGTTTGTTCGAACTACAAATTATAAAAACGTTTGTTACTAAATGTAGCAAAATGCTACACTCTCTGGTGGTTGTGGATATATTTTTGGTTGACCCAGTTATGTTGTCTCTGTAGTATTTTAAACCATGGAGACATGGATTTTTCAGTTCAGCAAACATCGTGCAAAGGTGTGTCATAATATGGTCTTGCTTTTAAATATTTAAAAAATGATTTCTTTTAATTCTTTTCACACAGTCCTTTCTTACCATCTTTTCTGCCTTCTGTCTCTCCAGACCACTGACTAGAATAGAGAGATTTTCCAAGTAAGCTCCTATGGGCACAACTGGTAAATAAAGGTCATGCTGGTGACCGGGAAAGTCCTATGGTTAGTGGTAGGCATGCGTATTTGTGCATCTGAGATGTCCGGCACACCAGCTGGACAAAGTGCTTCATCATCTCTTCTCCTCATCCTGTGGCAAAGCTGCAGGAGGGCACTGCCTTGCCAGGAATGATGAAATTGGACAATGCAATACTCTACATGAGCAACAATAGACCAGTTCAAAGAGTTCACTTTGGATGGGCTGCTCACAGCAGGAGATGTACCTAGCATGCATAAATGAACTACAGAGTCTGTGAAGGTTGGCTAATTGCACTATGTATATTTTTATAGTTGAAGGAAATCCAGCTGGAGACTGAGCTGTAAGAAGGGAGGTTAGTGGAAATTCCTTTAGACCTTGTGAGGAAAAGTTTGATCACTGAAGCAGAATGTATGTCTGTGTGAATTCCCTCATTGGGAAAGATTGGCACTTTTTCACAAGGACAGCCATTCCCTGTGGGTAGAGATTCTCTCATGTCTTTGGCAGGTACTAAGAGCTGAATTTACAATGGGGAGTTCCATTTCAACTTTGTTTCATGCAGTCTTTATTTTCTTGGGAGCCGTTGCTCAGAATAAAATTTTCCCATGCTGAGAGCTTAGTATCACTTCCTCCCTATGCACACTTCATGTTCCATAAAAAAGTCCATCTAAGCAAATTTTTTTAACCAGAGTCCTGGATTGTGACAGAATGGGCAGGGGAAGACTTTCTCCTGTGAAGACAGTGACATTATTGCTCTTGTTACTAATGCTTAGTGCTGGAGAAATAGTTCCAGGTTCCTACACCATCATTTTCACCCAGAGATCTCAGAGCTCTCCCTTCTTACAGGCAATGAGGAGTGAAGGGGAGTCCTGTTGAAAATAATTTGGTAAGTTGGTTGCCACCCCATCTGTAGAACTGAGCTCTTTGGAGCCCTTGTCCTGCACTATGTCCACTGAGGTATCCATCACAAGGCATCATCAGAAAGCATTGTATCATTTGGCAAGGAGCTGTCAAAATGGAGATTGTTATGTCCTGAGACTCAGATAATTTATAGCTAATTCTCTGTTTTTACTAGTGCTATGTTAAGTCTCAGGAGCTTGAATGGAGTTCCACACCAGCATAAGATGAACCTCTCTGGAATACATTGCTGGTTTGCAGTCTGAGAAAGTGCATGACGTAAAAGAGTGCAGGGTGAGGTTAAATTAACATAGTATTTACAACATATTTTGTGATGACAATTCAATAACTTTCCCTGTAGGCTCTTCTCATAGCTGATTGCCTGCTTTCATGTAACTGCACCGAGAGAGAAAATCCAAATGGTGTTGGACTTACAGGATTGTGGATCTCTTCAAAGAGATTTTTCTTATAGCAAGAAAGAACTGGTATTGGAAAGGCAGCACATGTATTGATAAGTCTGGAGGTAATTGTCAGGACAGAATTGCTTGTGAAGAGACAGACTCCACCGCAATTAGAAGTTATGCTGCGTTATGTTTGTTGTGAAGTTCTGATGCAGAAGCCATTTGGTGAATTCTGTGGCTCTCTGCCAGGAATAGTGAATATTTTTTGCTAGTGGTGCCAAACAAACTTAAAAAGAAACCATCATAGCTTGTTATTGTTGGTGCCAGACCAAATATCTGCTGGCGCCAAACTTGGTATTGATGCCAGAGGCTTGCTGTCACTGGCCCATGATATGAGGAAACACCATGTGAGCTGTTACAATAGCCTCTTATTGCCTTCAAGCCCATGCATTGATGGAGTAGAGTGAACAACTTCGTAAGAGAAGTACAGCAGAATTAACCAAGAAATGAAGGGCTTTGAGTCATTGAACTTTGCTAGCCCTTCCTGGAGTACACCTAAGCCAGCTCAAAACCACATATATTTTACATGGGTAAACAGTGACTGGAGATATGAAGGATATGTTTCAATTCAACTAAAACTATTTTTAGCACTGTGGATCAACAAATTAATCACATTGCCAATAATATTCCAGTTGAACAGCAATAAGTATTTACCGTTCTTACTTCTGGATTGGATTTCTTTTGTTGTTTCTTTGTTTTCAAAAAGCTATTTATGGGTGAAATCCCATGATTTATATAAGCACTAGCCAAATCCATAAATAAATAATGGTGTTAAAATCTTCTTGATTTTTTTTTTCTAAGACCAAGTCAACTGCTCCATTGTAATGGAGCTATTTGGGAGCAAGGTGCTGACACCCAGACCTTCCAGTGGCAGGCAGGATTTTGCAGTATTGCCTTCAAATTATATCTCTCTTGTGTGTCTTTTGTCCCCTATTTTCTGTGTTCCATCTTCCTTCCCTGCAACGCCCTGGACAGCTCCAGAACACTACTAGTGTCTTTGAAAATCTGGTCCATGCTGCTGCTTGCTTACTCCTGGAAAATGTAGCATAGTTACAGGGTACATCCACTACACTATACCTCAGCTGGTGGGGGATGAGGATTTATATTCTCCAAACTGTGTTCCAGAAATTGGGTATGTTTTCACCACTTTTTGGATGGCAAAGAAATGCAGTAAAAGCTGAGGGGGCTGGTTCTTCAGTTGCTGCAGATCTAACAAAATCATTAGTTTGTTGAGTTGCATGCACTGTGTATTTGATTTCCAGCTCCTAGGTGAGTTCTTAAGGGATTAACCGAGTTTCAATCTCTTGAAGGTGTGAATAAACATCCTGTTGCCTCACACCCATGAAATTTCTTCCCTAAAGATGTCAAAGTGCTTTGTGCAGAGTGTTGCTATTTTGGTTCTGTAAGTAAAGGTTCGCAGGTTCCAAATGTCTTGGCCAAACTTAAATGATCTAAGATGGGAATAGGACATGGGTTTCCAAATTCCTCCACTACTGTTCTACCCACTAACCCTGTTTTTTTCTCTGAACCTTTACATATACTTTAATAGATTAATAATTAACCTCCAAGTGGGGCACTTTGAGGCAAATGTAAAATGAAACCAAACACTTGTCATGGTTTTTAGTCATACCAGATTTGTAAGTAGGGTGTGTTTAAATGATGCAGGTAGATAAAGTCTTGTTAATTTAGATTAGAGTAAAAGTCAGTGCCTTATCAAAGCAAGTGACTAATTAGGAAAACTATTACCTTTTGGAAAAGAAACAGTTGAACTATCACTCAAAATTATTTTAACTAATTGAACAGTACTAGTATTTATGCTGAATAAAGGCTCTTGCAACTGCTGGGAAAGGAGAAATACAGAGAGCTTTTCCCAGAAATTGCTCGTGTTTTGGTGGGTTTTTTTGATAATTTTGCTTTTAGAAACTTAACAGTACTTGTCATCATTGTGTAAACATGGGGAAGGGAGGAGAGTCCTGTGAGTCATGAGGGAGCCAAACTTAAAGAATTTAGGTGAAGAGCTGGAGCATTTATGTTAAATATACTACCTTCGGTCTCTTCACCTTACCAAGCCAACAGGACAGCAAAGTTCTCGTGAATGGTTTGAAATGATGCAGTGAATCTCACGTCTGTAATAACAGACATTGGGCATTTGAAAACCTGCAAGAGTGGAAACACTAGGGCAAATTCATGGTGTGAAAAGAAAGATTATGATCAGACTGTGTTTATGTTCAGACAGATACATGCAATTGTGAGGAATCATTAAATAACTGTTAACCACACCTGCACAGAGCCTCTGGCAATGCTGGCTTATACAGAATCTCAAGAACTGCCATGTACCTGACATCATACCTTTGCAAGGAAAGAAAAGTCCTAGGTGTTAGCCCAAGACTGGTAAGTAAAACATAATCCACAGACTTGCGCCAGTTTAATGTCTGTAAGTGATTTTTTGGTGTGTCACACCCAGTACCTTCTGCCCTGTAAACCTGTCACTAGTCCTGATTTGTTTGCTTATGACCAGGTCTTACTAAACATCTCCAAATCTGCTTTAATGCAATTGCTACTTACCTCTAAGTCAGTCAGGACCGTGAGGAGGGAGTAAGTATGCGTGTACATAGGGAGTCTAACACAAACAGTATCTCGACTTCTCCGGGATTGTAATTGCTGCTGTGACACACAGCTGCGTGTTTGGGTTTGTTTTTACATGGATCATTTTCCTTTTTAAGAACATCTTTTGACATCTTTTCGTGATGGTAATGACATTTCAGAACCTTTTTACTGTTAAAAAATAATTAAATGGAAGCCTATGGGGAAGGGAATCAAGCAGGGCAAAGGTAGCAGAGGAAAAGGGGGCTGGAGCAAAGCTGAGATGAAGAGATGGAGATATGGAGAAAGTTGAAGTAAATAGCTCCAACTGAGAACACATTACAGAGCAGTTCCTTTTAGACTGTAGAATATTTTCAGGATACTCAACGATCTCCAATTCGACTGCTTCTACTGGTGGAATTTTTTGGACTGCTCACCTCTACAGCTTTCCTCAGGCTAGGGAGTTCTCTGGCTTTTCATTTCACAGGTTCTTTTGGAAGCAATTGTCTTTCATCTGCATTTTCTCTCTTTGAGTATGCTTTTCCTGTCTTTCATGGCTAGGGGTGGTTGAGGAGTGGGGGTTTTTTTGTGATGGTTTTTTGTTTTGTTTTAAATTGAATAAAAATGATAAAAAATGCAAAAGTGAAGGTTGTACATCTGTGTGTAATTCCTGAAAGGGGCTGGGTGCATCAGTTTGATATCTCTTTCTACTTGCAATTTCTGTACAAAATATTTCCTTCTATAATCTTTTTTTCGTAATGAAAATCTCTAGCAACTGTGAAGAATAGGAGACTATGAAACAGAAACAGAGTATGACTATGCACAAAGGGATTCAAAGATTTACAGATTTCAGTATCTGTTTCTGAGAATTGTGAGCTCTGGCACTTGACATTGATGGATCAAACAATAGAGATATTTACTTATCGCTTACGAGAGTCCTTATTCATAACTTGAATTATTTATGCCATAAGGCTTTGAAAGACAGTCCATTTTTAATTTCCTTAGCTGTCATGCAATCAATGCTGAGAAACTTAGCAAAGCCCAACATATATTAATGCTTTTTTAAGAGTTATCAAAGTGTTGTGGGAAAAAAGGCTTCCCTCAGTTCTACTTTAAAAACCGGTAATCTCTCTGTAAGTAAATCTTGGTGATTTGGACAGATTTTATTTTGAAGGCAGGATGTGACACCTTGTACCCTCTTACCCCTACTTTAGCCTTTAAATGTACTGTCATTAAAGGTTGGCCCCTTGAGGAAGATAGGTGTAGTCTGATGCAGAGGCAAACTGAATAGATGGGGCTTTCACTCCAGTGGGCCTGCATTCAAACCTTCAAAACTTTGGCCAGACTCATGACTATTCCCAGTTGAGACTTTAATTAAATGGTGTTGGATATGAGCGTTAAATGTGGAAACTGTGTTCTATTATACTAGCTCGTGTTGCTGAAAGAAATAGAGCCACGCTTCTTGATTGAAGAGACAGAGTTAAGTGAATAATTCGCAACAAATAATTAATCTAAATGTTTCTAAATTATTTCTTACAGAATCTGATTATGGTTGAGAAAGATCCCTATTTATTAGTGCCATGGGACTCCCTTTCACAAGGGGAGAGTTTATTTATATAAGATGAATGAGTTAAGGTATAGACTTGCAAGTTCTTCCTGAGTCATCAGACCCAGAAAACATGTCTTTTATATTAAGGTTAATACAATCTTTCAAACAAAAACATTTATGAGTGTACTTTAACTGATGTGTATATGATGACTGACATTCCAAAACCTCTTCTGCACACACCTACGCTGGCATTCTTTTATACATAGGAGTAATCCTAATTAATTTGAGAAAATTACTCTTGTGCATGAATGTATTCATCAGTATTTGAAACATCACAGTGTGATGTGTTCTAGATACAATCTTGACCTTACACTTAAAGATGCCCACAACGTCCCATCCGGTCTTTATGGCTACCTTAGCCCTAGTAAAAACAGACCAGTACCCAGTGCTTGCCCCTGAGGGCTTGTGTCCACATGGCCAAATTCTCTTACCTAGAAAGAAGTGGCCTCACCTGTACTGTCTAGAGGCAACTGTCCTTTGTCCATGTTATATTCTGAATATAGGCATCTGTGTTGCATGAAAAAGTACTAGGTACAGGGGAAGGCCCATGTTGGGAAGCTTGTTGGTAGTTAAACAGTGTGGACAATCACATGCCTGAGTCCATGTCCTGGCTCTTTTGAATTTACAAGTGCAAAATGTAACTTACATGAATATTTGTGTTCATTTCACATCTGGAAGCTTTAATAAGGTATTACTGCTCTCATCTGTTCTTTACAGGAAAGAGCAATACTGTTGTTCTCTTCAGCAGTGTACTTCTGGGGATGTGTTGGCTGGATTTCTGTCCCATTAGCACTGAAGAGTTTTGCCCAAGAACATTGCAGGGAATCTGTCTTTCTCAGTGTGTTGTGAGTCTTCCCTTTCAGAGGTAAGATTTGATGCAACCTAAATAATATTTTTTTTTATAAATACCATTTCAATTTGTCACAAGGAAACTATTGGCTAGGGCATTGAAGGATTGGAAAGGTATAGCACTAAGGAGAGTGGCTTTATTTTGAATAGTGGAGAAGGTTGAAAATTTCAAAAGCAAGAAGAAAATAAAATGTATGAACCAAAGGCATAATAAGGAGTTTGAACTGAAAACTTCTGTCTTTAAAAATTGCCAAGTATGTAGATTCTGCTTTGCAGATAGTGAGTTCTGAGAGCTGCTGCCTGAAATTTTAAGTGCCTGCACATATTGTCACACCAGGGAATTGTTATAATCTCATCCCAAAACAGGTGCCTGTAGTACGTGTAGTGGTTTTCACCTTGTAGTGTTCATTTCTGTTAGCTGAAAGGAAGTCTAAGGCTTCCTGAGTGATCACCTGGAATGTATTACAGAGCTCTAAAAGTAAGGTGAAGTCAACTCTGTCTTCTCTTAGGAAGCACCTAAAATGCAGTTGCCCCAGTTTTTAGTGTTTGAGACACTTTGATTATTTATGAAGAGATTAGTTATGTAAGATAATTGATTGTGTAAAGAAAAGCTACTTTCATCATTAATCAAACTTCATCCTGAAGTTAAGATAGGATTTAACATAGTGAGCTAGACCAAAACATTGTGTAAGGTAAGAGGGATTGCCTCTCCAAAATTTATTTACTGTTAAAAACTTCACGCTGTGTTCTATCTCGAGCATTGTAGTTACTCTCTTCCTTTACCTGGCTACAGCTCGCTTATCATCCTTCTGATATGACTTGAGCAGAAGGACGTTTCACATTAGGCTGTTTTGTAACATCTTTCTGTGAAATCCTAGAACATTAGTGCTTGCTCCAGGAAAAGATGAGTTAATATGTGGTTTTGTGAGTCCTGATAGTTGCCTTGCTTAATCAATACTGGAAAGGATGTCTTTATTGACACTGAGTGCTTTCCAAAAGTGTTCTTTCCACTGTTAGTGGTATGTTGCTTAACAGAGCCAGCTTAAGCTTGCCACACTGAGTTTTGTGTTGTTTGCGTTGCATTGGTTGGTTACCTCTTTCTGTTAACTTTCCATGTACAATTTAATTAAGCTGTGAATAATAGGATGTTTTATCAGATGGTATGGAATTATTAACTTCAGTGAAGTGTTGTGTGATGAACCAGCTAAAGATCTGGACAATAATTTATACATTCTTCATATTTAATGTCTGTGCATTTTGGATGAAGATAGCTACCAGCATAACTGATTGCAACCCTGCTGCCGAAAGAGGTGTGTCTGTTTATGCCTGTGAAGTGCTTGACTGTTGTTATAAATATAATGACATGGTAATTACTGGTTATAGATACAATAAAGATCAAACTTTTTTTTTTAGTTCAGAATGCTTTTATTATCCTGGAAGCATGCTCCCTATCTTTTCACATAAAGGATGAGTATGACATTTCAGAGTTAGAAAACTGAGTGAAAGAAGTTGTAATGATTTATTTCTGCAAATATTTTTGTGTGTATTAATTGCCCATGAGCTGTGAACAGTGTTCTCTGGTGTCATATTACACAAATTAATCATACTTATTTTGGCCAAAAACACAACAACTAAGAGAACCCCTTCATAATGCCTGTAATGCTCATACTTGCTATTTGTGTAAGAAAAATGCTATGGTTTCTTTTCTCTGATTAGATATCTTATGGAATAAATTAATCTGGTGCATATGTGAATAATATGAAAAATTGTAAATATGCCAACAATATCTAGTTTTAAAGTTGCATTTCTTATGTATCTGCAAATTTAAATAAGTCTAGTCTGATTTCTTAGCAAAGCAAATAAAATGTTTTTATTGATAGAAATCAAACTGTTAACAAATGTTTTCAGATGGAAGTTGGCTTTCAGCAGCAAATGGTAATCCAAAGTTTTCCTACTCTATTTAGTTCACACTTCTCACTGAAAGGTGTATTCAGTGTGACACAACATGTTGTCACTCCTCAGCAAAATGTTGCAATTCATACTGGTCAAAGTACGTAGTATTTCAGAGCTATGCATAATTTGTGATTGCAACAATCTCAAATAGGATTCAAGCAATGGGAGCATAAAATGTATTCGGTGTTTCCATCTCATTCATAATTTTGGCTCAGCAGATCCAGCTGATTATTAACAGTTTCTCCAACTAGCCTGGATTGACTAAGGGAATTCACTTTAACATATTGAAGTGTTTTCATTAACCTTGACCTATGCAAAAGTGGCTTTCTAAATTGGATTCACTGCACTAAGCTTGGTGCCTGCGATATTGTGTATTGCACCAAGCAACAAAATAAGCAAGAAACAAAGTGGTAAAAGATATTATTTAAACTGGAAGTGAGGCAGAATTCATTAAAAGGAGAATATGGACCATGCTCATTATAGGATTTGCTAATGCTCTCAAGTTCTTCCAGCTAAATTTAATGTATGCAAATGATTATTTATGAACAGTTATTATCAACAATACTAATAACTTCAATAGTACTAATAATAGCAATCTGGACTAATTAACTGTTTTAAATAGAATTTTGTAATATTTGCAAATTTTCTCAGTTTTATGGGAACTAAATAAAATCAGCCCCATTGCTTAACGTAAAACTCCATGTCATACAAAACGATTCTGGTTTTGGAGACAAGATTTGAAGCAGAATGAAATGACTGAAGTGGTGGTGGTGAAGAAAGTTTCTGCTTGTGCCAACAAAATAGATAGAGGAATAAATGCAACATAAATACACTGAGCATGTTTTCCCTATTTGTATGAAACCAATTCATTCTAGTCAAGTGCAAAAGCCTCAGTTGAGAGTTTTGTGTTGGAAACACTGTGTTTGGATGGTTACAAATAGTGTGGGGGAATGCTGCTCTTGTGTTGGTTCTTTTCTGTTTTTTTTCTGGTTAAAAAATTACTTTATGATCTATAAGAATGGGGATTTTTTTATTCTTTCCTGGCTGTGAGGGGAAAAAAAAATAAAGAGAAGAAATATCCTGACCTTGCTATAAACAGAAAGTAGAAGGCAAGTTCATGGGAGCACAGAAAAGGGGATCTCCTAGCTTTTACAATGACCTGTTCAAAATGGTTTAAGGAGGGCAATATTGTGTGTTAGTCTGCAGATTCCACGGGACCTTGTTCTGTCTGCTTGGGCAGTGAGGTACCATGCATATGAGTCCTATTCAAGGCATAAAAATAAGTATGAATGATAGCAATGCAGATAATATTGCTTCTTATAAATAATAATTAATGCTAATTAATGTTGACTCTATATGTTGTGGCTTGGATGAAACTCCAGCAGGAATTGGCAGACATGCTGATATGAAATCTCCACCCACAAAGATCTGCTGAAAGAGCAGTATCTGGTGTAAAGGGATCTACCCTTGTAAGTGCAAAGAATACAAAGGTTTTCTAATTGTTTTTCCTGTCTACAGAGAAAACAGGCTTACAGCTTTAAAATCGGTCTGCATGCATGTCTCTAGGAGCTACAGACGTGGTACTAATGCAAGATCAGATCGTGTTCTTTATATAAGTTTATAAATAGTGTTTCATGTTCACCGAAAATAGCACATATAATACAATGTTCTCCAATAGTACTGGCCCCTTCCTATGTGAAGCTGTAGATGCCAATGGAGTTGTTCAGGACTGGCGATGCCCTTTCCTGAGTCGAGTGGGAGGCTGCTGAGCTCTGCTGCTGTGTGGCTCTACCACAGAGTGCAGGAAGACATGCTACACAACCTAGTGCTGATAGGGAGGCTGACGCCTCCTCACCAGGCTTTGGTAAATCTGTATCTGCATATGTGTCCACATATATGCATATGATTTTTCCTCTACCACTTCCCTCCCACTCTGAGCTGCTTTCCTTTCCACACTGCTCTTGAGCCAAGAGGTCAGTGCTACCACTTCTTTTTTGCCAGTCATGATTTTCTTTCTGTATTTTATCCTCTAGTTGTTACTTCCCTTCTTATCAGTGGAGGGGCAGCAAGAGCCATTTGGCTGATTTAATGTTTTTCTAAAAGGAAAGGATGAGACTTAGAAAAATAGGTTGCTGATTTTTGCCTTCAGGTAAAATATGTAGAGGGGGACATTCTTTCTCTTAAGGGAGGATATTTTTATTACAAGGGAGAGAATTCGCCCCAACAGAGCAGTTTTACCTGTGTTCATCTGAGACACAGGAGTCAGTCTGCGTGCTGTTGATGTCATGGGGGATCTGGGACTGAACGACCAGTTGCCATCACAAAATAATCCAGCTTCCCAGAGGGAGAGAAAGGGCTTGTGTGTGACCTTGAAAACAAGAAGGAAAAGGAGAGGAGGAAGTACCTGGTTGTTCCTGCCTTGATAGGGAGAGCTGCAGGGTCCCTGGTCACTGTGTGACCAGCAAACATCCTTGCTGAGAGCTGTAGACCAGGCCATTTGATAGAGCAGCTCTGTGACTCCATCGGCATATACTCACGGGGAGTATATGCTAGAGAAGAATATGGAGCTGTATTAACTGGCATTTCAAAGGTTAGATATTCTGTTTTCTTGTTTGTTTATTTGCTTCCTGCTGGGGGATCAGTTATATGTTGAGATGACTTGACTTGATACACACCTCCTTAGCAAACACGTTGATTCAGCATTTAGAGGATCGTGTTTCTTTGTGGTGCGGAGTTATTTATTACAATATTTGTGGTAGGCTGATGACACTTGTGATGATCAAAAAGAATAAGTTCTGTATTTTTTTAAGAATGTGTTAAACTAGTTCTGTCAAAATAGAGATAATAAATACCAGTAATTGTTTAGTCAGTTGAAAAGGAATAATTCTCCACAATTTTTGAAAACCCTGTGGATAATGATTTGGCTGAATGTGTATGAAGAACCTATACTTACCTCTGCATTTCTGAAACTGTGTGTAGAGTACTGTACTTGTTTTGTATGACTCTGGAATCTGAAAAACTAGATTTTTTCCATGATCATGAAAAAGAGTATCTGCGTAAAGTAGGCTAACTTTACGTGTTCGGATTTCATCTGCAGAACTGCTTTGGCAGGAGCAAAACGCTACGATAGCAAAGATAGACTCGCCTTCCTTCTTAAACCAAGGAAGGTGGTAGGAAGGTGGGCAGGGACCAGAGAGATGGCACAGGTTCTGCCAGTTTGGTGGAAGGTTATTAGTGGAAATCCTAACAGACCAGCCTGTGACTGATCTTACTTAACATTTTCCTTAATGCTTTAGGTGTCGAAGGTTGGAACTGACTAATGAAATTCTGTGCTGACACAAGACAAGGAGGCTTTATCAAGGTAGAGATGATGTCCAATTCTTCCCATACTGGGAGTGTGAGGGCAGGAGCGATGAAAAAAGACTAAATGTTTAATAGCTGAGGGCTTCTGCCTGTTAACGGAAGTTGTTGGTCCCTAGAAGACAAGCAGCACAAGGTGGGAAAGAAAGTGGTAGAGAAAGACTTGGATGTGATAATTGGCTACAGAATAACTGTGAGCTTGTGGTGCAATATGGGAAAAGACAAATGGAAACAGAGTGGTCATTAATGGATTAGGTTTGCACTTGCAAGGTTATTAAAAATGAGATTCTCTAATAACCTTCCAGTGTGAGTAGGAAGAGCAGCAAATCTAACTGGAACTTCATGAACTAATGAACAGGGCTCCGGATGCGGAAATTAGTAGTATCAAGGGATAGTTTAATGACACAAAGCTAACTCAGACCTTATTTCCAATCAAAAAGGCAGGTGTGCTTTATTTAGCTATGTAGTGCCTATAGAAAGGGAAATTACTGTAGACATTACTGATTAAAATTCTGCAATCCAATAAATAATATTGAATGGTAATTATGATGATGATGTACCATTTTATTCATCCTAATTTTCATTAATTTCTCCATATATGACATATTTTCTACTTTATGGAACTCATTATTTATAATTAGTCTTGTGTCAACAAGCAGCGAAGATCAGGCTCTCTGCCTTTACTGACAGTTGGCTTAATTTAGTAATAGTACTTAGCAGTTATGTGGTGCTTTGAAATTTCAAATATTAGCTAATTAGTCATCACACCAATTGCTTTAAATATTATCAGCCTTCTATAAAGATGGGTAAATAGCTGTCGTTATCCGTATTTCAGAGATGAGCAAACTGAGACATAGATGGGCTAGTTATGTCCCTGTGCATATTTTTATATAGGTATTTCAAAGGCACATATTGTTTGAAGGTCCAACAAGTCTATCAACTTGTTAGACTTGATTTGGTGTCCACTGGAGCCAAGGGAAATGAACGTCAAAGGTTCCCCTTGCTGCCTAATTGAATTACCCTGCAAAATCCAGCTTCCTAATATTACCTCGTTGGTATGGTACCCTTTGAGATTGGTGTATGAAAAGCAAATCTGTCCTGGCAGTCAGCACCCTCACTGTGGCTATGGGGGACAAACAAGCACCAAAAATGATGAGATTTGCTCAGCACCCAGTGAGTGAGTCCCAGAGGTGACTCCTGGATTCTTGGGGGCTCTGTTTTCTAGGAAAATAATTTAAGAGTTTGAAAATATTGACTATATGATTATGAGATTTGTCAGATATTCATAAGGAAGCATCACCTGTTGATTTTTGGAAGAAGTAGCCACTTATTTTGGCAGTCTCAACATATATTTCTCAGTCTATTGAGACATCCAGATGACTTTAAAAACCTATCCCTACTCTTCAGTGATATGTGGGAGTTAAAACTTAGATAGACACGTGGGTTGAGCTTTTCCTGAAAACTCTAAAACTCAGCAACATGTTTTTTATATTGCTTTTTAAAACCTGAAGTTCTGTGGAGAAGAAAAAAGGAAAAGGAAGGAAAAAATCTTAACCTCAAGCTGAAGTGTCATAGAAATCCTTTACTATAGCTTTGTAATGTCACCTAAGTGTGACATACCTAGTTACAGTTTGACCAGTTATGTGTAGCCTTATGGTTCAGCTGTGTTCCTTGAAAGATGGAAATACCCCTTGACAAATTCAGTAACATGTTGTCGTGTATTAATTCAGAGTTTTCATTCCTTGAACATTTATTATGTTTTACATAAGAACTACTTGTTTCTGCAAATGTTCCTGCCCTTCAACTTGTTAGTATTTGTGTCAGATAGAATAAAACAAGAGTAAAAGCATATAAAACCCAGGTTTTTATCAAAATATTTAAATTTATTTTAATGTTCACATTTACTTGGATCTGCTAGTCAATAGTGTAGTATAGCCCAAGCTTTGAAAGACAAGCTTACGGAAAGTAGCACAGACAACATTTTCTTTGCTATCCTTCCACATGCTGCTAAATACATGCTTCTTTTTCCTGCCTTCCCAGCCAGAAATATGTTGGTATATAAGAAATATTGCAGTAACAAGAACATACAGAATAATCCTCTCTCTGGGTGCAAGCCTTATACTGTGCTCCTAAATAAAACTTTTCCTGTTTGTTACTTGTTACTCAACAGCAATTGGAAAATGACAGACATTGTAAGGAAAACCCCTCCTTAGGCTTATTTCTGTAAAGAAAGAAATTATGAGAGTCATGTTCCTCCCCATGCTTCAAGGTGTCAGATATTATTGGGGCATTGTGGTCAAAACAGCGTGTTTACAGCAGATCAAAGAGGTGAAATGAGCCAGAGAGATGAAGGCTGCTAGACCAAATTCCTACCTGCTCTTGGCATGTTAGCTGCCTATGTTATCAGGCTTTGTACTCGGCAATGTCTGATTGATACTAATGCAGCAACATGGTAGCTGTTGTACTCAGTTTCTGTTTCCAGGTACCCATCAGTATATGAGGGGTTGTTTCTTTCTGACCTTGTGAATCTTGTTAAGAATAATAGAACCATAGGGTTGGAAGGGACCTTAAAGACCATCTAGTTCCAACCCCCCTGCCATGGGCAGGAATAGCTTCCACTAGACCAGGTTGCTCAAAGCCCCATCCAATCTGTACTTGAAGACTTCTAGGGACAGGGCATCCACACTTCTCTGGGCAACCTGTTTCAGTGCCTCACCACCCTCTCAGTAAAGATTTTTTCCCCTAATATCTAATCTAAACCTACTCTCAGTTTGAAGCCATTCCCCCTCACCCTGTCACTACATGCCCTTGTAAAAAGTCCTTTTCCATCTGTCTTGTAGGCTCCCTTCAAGTACTGGAAGGCTGCAATTAGGTCACCCCTAAACCTTCTCTTCTTCAGGTTGAACAATCCCAATTCTCTCAGGCTTTTCTCAGAGGATAGGTGCTCCATTCCTCTGATCTTCTTTGTGGCCCTCCTCTGGATTCGCTCCAGCAGGTTGGTGTCCTTCCTATGCTGGGGACCCCAGACCTGGATGCAGTACTCCATGTGGGGTCTCACCAGAGCAGAGCAGAGGGGCAGAATCACCTTCCTAGACCTGCTGGCCACACTTCAATGCAGCCTAGGATTTGGCTTTCTGGGCTGCAAGCGCACATTGCTGGGTTATGTCCAGTTTCTCATCCACCAGCACCCCCAGGTCCTTCTTGTCAGGCCTCCTCTCAATCAGTTCATCCCCCAGCCTGTACTGGGGATTGCCCTGACTCAGTTGCAGCACCTTGCAGTTGGTCTTGTTAAACCTCATGGGATTCCAGTGGGCCACTTCTTGAGCTTGTCAAGGTCCCTGTGGATGGCAGCCCATCCTTTAGGTGTGCCACACCGTCAGCTTGGTGTCACCTGCAAACTTGCTGAGGGTGCACTCAGTCCCTCTGTCTATGTAATTAGTGAAGATATTAAACAGTACTGGTCCCCATATGGATCCCTGAGGGACAACACTTGTCAGGATCTCTATGGCCACAGGCACCAGCCTCCAGTGTGGGAGCAGAGGAAGGCCTGGATCTCTTCACTAGGATGGCTGTTTGCTCTTCAGAGCAGCTGCTTTCCCTGTTTCCCTTTACTTCTGGCTATGATGTTCCTGTGTCTCAGTTGCTGTTCCAGAGGGGATCGTGCAGCGGGAATTCAGAATGGCAGATATTTTACACTGTGTCTGATAGAAGAGTGGCAGTTAAGGTCTGGCCATGCTAGCAGTTTTATTGACTGCTTTACCACTTCTCCCCCTGTTCTCCTTGTTCTAAGCCCTGGAGGGGAGGTCCCCCTTCATCCTTTTGGGTCCACTCAATACCAAAATTCCTCCACATATCTTTGCATTCTTTCCTTGTAACTTATATCTGTTTAAGTATTTTTTCTGAATGGTTCAGAAGTAAATTAGATTAAGGTTTCATTTCCTCACTCCTCCATTCTGCTTTTTTTAAGCCACGTGGGATTTGTTTTTCCTCCTTATGTGTTTTCTCCATTAGCAATATTGTTGTTTTTTGATTAAAAGATATTTTGAAGGACAATCTCATTCCTGCCACCCAGACCCAGTATACGTTTCAGACACCACAACCTTCTTCCACAGTTCTACTCTCCCGTTGTGTTCCTGCCTCTGTGATAAAAGATTTGTCCTAACAGAACACCACAAAGTAGTTGTAGTGGAGAGACTATTTTTAGTTTGACAATGTGATGGAGTACAGATGACACAAGGGAAAAGCATGACTTCAGAACATGGCTAGGGCCAAAAATTTGTTTCCCAAATCTGACTTGTTTCTCCCAGCCCTTGAGCTGAGCACATCGTTTAACTCTGTGCCCCATTTATCCAACATGCAACCTGAGGATAATGGTAAGGATTCACATGTCTCAAAAGACTTAGAATGAAAGTACAATATAGATGGCTCCTTTTCCAGATGAAAAGGAGGTCTCAATCATCTGACCTTTCTAATGGCCAATCTTATGCCATGAAAAACTATTAAAATAAGGCTGATTTTTACTATGAGACCAAAGTCACATCATGAATTATAGAGAAAATGAAAAATCAGGTGGAGTTGTTGTCCTGGAATGTTGTGCAGTTCGCAAAATTGTTTTTTTGAAAAACTTGGCTATTATTCCAAATTGTCCAAAAACTGTAAAGGGATAATAATTTCTAGGTTTCCTTGGAATGAAGCTTGCTAGGGGCAGTCTCATGCTGTCTTCCGTTGTCAAGCAAATTTCTTATTGGGAAAATGAATAGGGGTTTATTGAAGTTATTAGATTGGAGTCGTCAGTTCTTTCTTTTCTGGTAGTCCTTCAGTTCCTCTCCCACAGTGCCTGAAACTGTACGCAAATTTCATGAATCTACATATGCAGAGAGAGAAATGAGATTATTGTGCAAAAGATCACTGTCTCCATAGAATCACACACACATATACACATACTCTGAGATGAATATGCATAAAGAAAGAAAAGATGATGGCTTACTGTAAATTAGTGTAGCTTAATTGAAGTCAATCAACCTGCTAATTTGATTTAGTCAAAGTGTACTAATTTACACCAGCAGCTGAGATTTTGGCCCTTACTGGTTTAATTTCATACAAATCTGTTTATAGCTTTCAAATATTTGGAGCCAGTTGATTGCTAAACTGTTTATTGGGTGTGGTTCCAGGATTACAACAGTAATTATTTTACTGAAGCCCTTTATTTTCAAAAATGCATGTTTCAGATTTACATAATAGGACTAGACAATGACTAAGGGGCAAATTATACCGAGATTATTGCATGCACTTACTCATGTGTTATGTTTTTATGACTCAGAATAGAACTTGTTTGTGTTCCACCTTTGGACAGAGGTCTCTTAGTGGTGGTGGGGGGGGACAACATTGTAGAGCACAGAATTACAAAAGAGTCTCAGCCTGTGGAATTCTGTGCCAAGACACGATGCTAGACGATAAAATATTACTTAAGTGTGAAGGTGAGGGACTTGGTTATGAAATGCCAAACGGTTTTCCACAGCTCTGCTCCTTCAATATGGTGTTTATTCCATCCTGAGAACTGAGGCCTTCAGTGCTGATCCTAACTGCAACACACCTCTTTTTGCTACCTGATTTCAAGTGCAGCCAGAGGAGCATTCAGAATGGTATTTTGGGTGGTGTGTGCCTGGAATTACCTGATCTGAGTGCCTTCCCCCATGCCAAAGGATTGTGTTGATAAGGACAGTGGCATGTTGCTTTGAACAGACTTTGAAATAGTTTTCTTCCTTTTTCTTTGGTATGCTTCACAGAATAGTTTGCATCCATTTGATATGCAGGAAAGCTGCCAGCAATCTTGTCTGAAGAACCATCACAGCAAGAGCTGCAATTCAGTACAGTTCCCAGTGCCTACTGTACTGATGGATCCCACTGCTCCCTCCCTGTGTGGTGATTAGGCTTAGTCCTCTACTTCCCTGTGGAGCCTTGTCAGTCAGTGAGCCACTTACCAGTTACTAGATTTGATGGATGCTGGTGATGGTGAGTGTAGGCTGGATACTCGAATGAACCTGTTTAGCCTGGTTGGTGGTAGGACCTGCAGTCTGAAGGTGAAAGGCTTTAGACTCTTATCTTTTGAGCTCTACAGCTTCTCTCCTGGCTTCTCTCCTGGTTTCTTGGTGTTTACAATAATTACCTTTATGAAACCATTGCCCGTCATCTACTTGATGTCATCAAGTGTGCAAAATGGTTGTTGGAGAGTTCAGGACTGCGAGATTTGCTTTCTTGCAGTAAGGAAAGAAATTAATGAAAACATTGCTCTAATAATCACCATCCCTGACCTCTTTAATGCATCCTCAAAACTAAATGCGTATAAATAATTATCTAGGTTTTGTAAACAGAGCTAAGTAGAAAGATACAACCCACTTTGTGTTCACCAACTTTGACAGCACTTCTTAAAAAAAGAATTGTGTGTGAAACAACTTACTGTAACTCTTATAAGTTTGCAAAATGACCTCAATCTTCATAAATGCTTGTTAAAGGATTTTCTAAAAAGAGCAGCAACACCTGGAGACTCATTTATCACTGTCTCTGCCTACTGGCAATCCCACCTACATGCTGAAGAATGACTGCTAACATAATATTTATGCAATAAACCAGCTGAAATGTGTAAAAAGAAAAGTCTTCTGTAGGGATGGTAGAGATTAAAGAACTATTTGAAGTCATTGGTTATTTTTTGCTGCTTGATAAACAGGGAGGATTCTTTTGGTTTCATGGCACAGTTCTCTTGGAAAGAAAAAACTTCTTGGTATTCATTCTGACACAGAAAGGCCACCTAAGACTAAGAAGATTTTCCTGTTATGAAAAAGGTTCTTTTTCCCCCTCATCTTCATGTTTATAAACTGTACTTTCATCTTCTGTAACTCAGCTATGGAGCAGGGCCACTGAAAATTTCTTGAAGCCATTTGAGTCTCAAGAATCTCAAGACTCTTCAATAACATCCAAAGGCATCCATTGTGCAAATACCAGTGTCATAAATCCTAGAGATCTTAACTTCTCTAACTGGAAAATGCTACCAAGACTCCACCTAAGACCCAGGTGTTTAAAGTGTCCAGTAAGAAGTGCAAGGCTTATAGAGGAGTCAAAGCCACAGGAAGAACTGAAGCCCTGAAGGTGCATTTAGCAAGCACAGGCTCAGCCTGAAACCTACAGATTTGAGTGGAATGGTGTTGTGTTAACTTCAGTCAGTCCAGCAGTTTTGATTATGAATGACAACTGGTTCTCTAAAGTAGTTCTGTCTTTCTATTTGCAAGCATAAGGCCTCTCTCTCTCCTAGGCTTCTGTCTCTCCTGCACAGTGGACCTGTGCATTGAAATTCAGGAATGTCCATGGAAACCAAATTTTATTTTAAATCTCTGGGTCATCAACCCCTGGAGTTCTTAAACAATGAGTCTGTTAGTGGTAGTACAAAATATACAGTAGCTATGTTGGTCAGTATAAATGAAGGGGACTATCACTTCAGATCACATTGGTCAGTCTAAACTATGTTGATCAGTCTAAATAAAAAGGACTTTCTCTTCAGATCTAGGAAGCTGGTCACCACAGGACTATTACTTTAAAACCATGTATGATAACTCTGTTGAGTCATATGGTCATGCCCAGTGCAAGTACATGAATTATACAAAGGATGAGCAATTTGTATGCAAATGGTCAGCAAAGAATGGCTCTGTCAGAGCACAGGACACATTGCCATTGAAGACGAGCTGAGGGACACAGTCCTCATGGCCTCATGAAATTATTAATGACTGACCATGCAGTAGCTATGCAGGTATGTTGTAGTCAGCAAGAACACTGACTGAATGGCACGATTCCTCTTCTGTATGTATCTTCTCCCTCCCCACCAGCCTTGCTTAAAACAAACAAACAAAAAAGCCAATAAAACTAAAACAAAGCACAAACAAAACTAAGCAAAGAAACTTCCCAGAACATACAGAAGTAACATGTTAGATCTCTGCATCAAGGTTTTGACCAGGGTTAATTTGCCCTTTAGTTATGTCACTTTAGTAGTGTTTGTCAGTGAAGAACATCATCAGATCGTCAGCTGGCATGAATAAGTATCTGGGAAATACTTCCTCAGAAAAAAGCCTTGCAGAGGATCACATGTGTGAACATGAGTTGGGAATGTTGTTTAAAAAGGAAAAATAAAAATAGTTGCCAACCTGGGACATACAAACAGGAATACAGCTGACAAGACACATGAAGTAATCTTACTTCACTCAATGCTGATAAGGCATCAGCTGGAGCGCTGGAACTGATTTTGGGCCGTGCCTTCCTAATGAATAGGATGTGAGCTTATTGGAGAGAATCCAAAGCGAACAACAGAATGATCAAAAATCTGCAAAACCTAATGGTAAGAAGAGATTTAATTAATTGATTGGCCCAAAGAATGGAGGATTTCAAGGGGAGAGGGAGTTTAATAAGGATCCTCAAATACATAAAAAGCTCTGGCGAAGAGGGGACTAATCAGAATATAATTATGTCTAGTATAATCCTACACTGTTATTGTTCATATCAGGCTAACTGGTTCTAATTGCAGTATGTTAAACAACTGAGTTATTCAGGAATACTTTGTAGCAATAAGAATAGTGATTGCCTGGAGAAGTAGCAGACTTTTTCTATAAGTGCAAGGAATTATTTTAGAAAAGGTAGGTAAATATCCTTGAAGAAGGATGTAGGAGCAGATGCTTTTGCCTTGGGCCACCAAAATGAAGTTTATTAGGTTGTTTTTATTGTTATTTTTTCTATTATTTTATGGGAAAGTGAAAAAACAGAGAACAAGACTGCCAAAGGCAGTGGTTTGTGCAAATGTTAAGGTGCAATTCTAATGCAATGCCACGTATATAGACAGCTTCATCATCATGCATGGCCGTCCACATAGACCTATCTCCTTGATATACCCAGCTGTCTGTATGGGGTAAAGGAGGAGTATCGCAGGGTGGTAGCTGGCACAGCACAGAAGATGTGGTTTAGGTTAATCGCAGAATGTTGTAGCTCAGCCAGTTTTGTCTAGAGCATCTCCATGTGGTATAACTCCAGGGATTTACTTTTTCTGCGTAAGAAAATAGATAAGGATTCAAGTGAAACTGGTAGAGAAGAGATTGACTAGATACTGGCCATATGTTGTGCCGAAGATGCTACTTGCAAGTGCTACTGGGAACTTGTGTTAAATACATAGAAGCCATCAATTTAATGCTTAGTGCCAGCAAATAAGGGAAAGGCAGAACTCGAAACTAGGCATCCTTCTTGGCAGACAGCATTTAGCTAAGATTGTCCTTTGGAAACTTCTCTTCTTTTTTGTTGCAGGAATGAGGAAGAAGAAGGTGATAAAAGTTAGGTTTTGACTAAAGCAGAAAGAGTTGAAAATTTTCGGAAAAATAATGTTTCAAAAAATTACTAGGAATCTATTAGTTTTCATTTTCAGATAATAACAGCAGATTGACTGAACATGGGAAATATTATGTCACAGTCCTCAAGAAATGTGAGGACAGGTACCTCAATGTGCCCTATTATACATCAGAGTTGAAGTTACTGGACAAATGTTTCTCTCCTATGATGAAATACTATAGGTCAACAGCAAGTGAGACCATCAGGTGTTACAACAGAGGGAGGCTGACCAGACAGTCTGATTGATAAAGGGAAACGCATACAAGTCACAGGCAGTATAACCATAAAGATCAATGTCAATAAGTAAAAATCTTCAGTATTCAGACACAAGTTGGAAGGTTTTTGAAAGACCTTATTTCCTTTAAGGAAAACGTTTTTCTGATCAGCTCTACTTGAGAAGAAAAAATGCAGATTATATGGTTTGTTTGTAGGATAAAAGGCTCCTCCTACATGTCTGACCAACTCCAGTTTTCTTTGGGAGACAGTAAAATGGACACAGTGCTGCACAAGAGTTTTCCACTGGTTTGTTTATCTTGAAAAGCTTGCACAGGTGAGAGTGAGCTGTTCAATTCTTTCAAGTTTTTAACTCATTCTGTATCATGCACTACTGATAGTGGGAAATAACTAGATATCACCTTTAGGTGTCTACTTTGCTGTCCTAAAGAGTTGCATTTGACTAGCCTAAGAGAAAATGTTAGATGGATCACACCTATGACATGGGATCCTGTGGTGGGTTGACCCTGGCCAGCAGCCCAGCAGTCACCCTGCCCCTTGCTCACTCCTCTCTCCTATATTATAGGAAGAAAAAAGAAAGAAGGTGAAAAGACTTGTACATTGAGATAATGACAGCTTGACAAGGAAAGCAAAAGGTGAGTGTGTAGTCAAAGGAGAAAGGAATTCATTCACTACTTCCCATCCAGTATTTTCCTGGGAAACAGGGCCTCAGCATGAGTAACAGTTGCTTGAGAAGGCAAATACCATAATAGTGAATGACCCCTTTCCTCCTCCTTTCCCCTGAGCTTTTATATGCTGACCACAATGTCATGTGGAGGGAATATCTCTTTGTTCACTTGGTGTCAGCTGTCCTGTCTTCATCCCTTCCCAATCTTATGCCCACCCCCAGCCTACTTGCTTTGCGTGGAAGAGAAAAAGCTTTGATGCTGTGCCAGCACAGCCAAAACGCTGGTGTAGATGCAAAAGCATGGCATCACGAGAGCAGCTGTTTAGAAAGTTGACTCCATCCCAGCCAGAATGTAAGAAGAGGCACTGATTCTGTGTGTATATAGCTCCTTTGCATCACTGTTTCAGTTGTTTGATACTTTTTAATTTTATCTCTTTCTTTTTTCTTTTTTTTTTTTTTTTGACAAGATGTCAGTGGAGAGGCCTTGAATGCATGCTAAAAATCTACACGTAGAGTTGTGTATACAAAATTCATTTGCAGGAAGCTCTAAATGTGATGAAATGGCAGTCAAAAGAAAACCTGCTGCAACACTTGTCCTTTAAATAAACAAATGAGAAATGCAGATATTGAAACACTCTTATTTTCTTCAGAGATTAGAATAACTTTTTAAAATACAGAGATTTTTTCTTTTTAAATAATGAAACAATTGTCTTTCAATTATCTTTGTGTAAAAGGAGAAAGAAGCTTAGTTTTAACCTCAGTTTCTCTAGCAACACTACTAGCTTTTCAAATTGCTTGATCTCTGAACATTATGAAATACAATTGTCCAAGGAGAAGCAAAATCATTTCAGGAAAAGTGATGTGTAAATGTTTCCACTCGAATGACAGAATGGAGATGTGCTCAGCCTCAAACACCAGCAATATCATAATGTTATTCTCTATAATTAGGCATTATTGTGCTAAATGTAAGGATTTACTGTTTTGTTCCTGTTTTGGCCTCTCTAAAGCAACTTCACTACTGGGCTGACATGAACTAGTTTATCATATTTTGCCAAAAATCAGCAGAAACAGCCACATTTTCCCCAAAAGAGAGGTTTCAGTAAAACACGAGAGCATTTCAAGTGTTTTTTTCTTTCGTTTCTTCTCCTAACCTTTCTGTGAAGGTGCAGCATGTATTTAGCTTTTGTCTAGAGTTTTTGAAAATCAATTACAAAATAGGGCATCTTTCAATAAAATCTGAGACCTACATGTAGAGGGGGAAAAAAGGCTGGTGGATGCTTAAGGAGCAAGCATAGGACTTCACAGCCTCAAAGCAGAGCCTCTGCTCTGCCACAGCCTTCACCTGAGAGCCTTGTCAGGGAATTTAATTTTCCCATGCCTCTGTGCTCCATCTGTAGATTGGATAACAGCTTTGTTGCCTCACAGTCATCATTACCTGAGTGTTTCAAGGGGTGATGACTAGAAAATCTCACTTGTCCCCCTGAATCTGCTGCATTGCACAAAGATATCAAAACAGTGGAAATATTTAAAGACTCTACTCACCTGTGTGACAAAATGGGATCCTTCTTTTAGAGCAATTTAAGTTTGATAATTGGCCTTCTTTTCATTGCATGATTTAAAATTTGCAGCAATAACAATGGGTATTCTTAGACCATTATTCTTGATGGAAATGTAAACGGGGATATAATTTTAATCTCATAATGAAATGATGACAGATATGCATAAACATATAGTAACACATTAAATATTCCCACAGAATTGTAAGTCAGGTGTCATCTAGAAGGGGCTGAGCTACCATGTTATTACAGGCAGACATGGTAATGACACAGACAATTAAGACTGACTAACTTTTTTCATTATATGATTTTTGTTGCAGTTGCTGATAACACTGCCAAAGTCTAAGCCACTTGGACTCAGATTTTCTCGGCCAGCTATTTGGCCAAGATAAATTTTTGTTGTAATTTTTGAGGAACATTTAGTAAAAAATTATTCAACTCTTTCTGAGAATGAAGTAAGGAGGAAAATACACTGATTTTGAGCAAAGGCTTGAATCTTAACTTTGGAAGCTGGCCTGAGCTGAGATATATGCCTTTAACTGATCTTGTAAGAAGACTAGATAGATGAATAGGTATTAAGACAATCTGCAGTTGGACGCTAAGGTTAGAGAGCCTGAAGAGAAAGCAATGGAAAGAAATGTTCTTAAAAATTAGACTCTGCCGAACTTGTAAGAGTCATCTGTTGTCCTTCAGTGACTGTATAATGTGCCTGCAGAAAGATGCCTAGAGCAGCCCATACTGAGGGCAGCAACCAACCATCAGTTATCCATAACTCCCTGTTAAAATTGTAAAGATTGCTGCTGGTTTGTTGTTTGTTTTTTTTTTCCTGTGGAAGCATTTAGATGCTCAAATGACAAATATGACAGAGAACCCTGTGAATCCATTCATGAATGCTGGTTTTAGTGTTGTTTTAAGAGGTTGTACTTGCAGTTCTGGGTGCTACATGAGGCAGAGCTCCTGGGGAAAATCAGGTACCATCATGTCTTTGCAGAACACACATACAAGGAAGGCTTACATGAATTTACACAAGCAATCATTAAGCCTGGTGCTCTCAATCCTATTAATTTTTGCTCTCTCATATTTTCTTTAATGCATTTTATCGTTCATTGTAGGGCGGTTATGTGAAGTTTTCAACGTAAGGCTGGACAATTGACAATAAAAATCTAGAAAGTTCTCCTCATGTTTAGAATTAATAGAATAATGTTAACAGAGCCTTGAGTGAGGCTTCTCAGCCTGCAAGTGATCCAGATATGACTAAACTACAATTTGAATTGTATGTGATGAGGAGGTAGGGGATGGACTTTTGGAGCATCTCTACTGATTCCACTTATTTCATACAGTGGCTTTGAGCTACATTATGCAACATATTAGATGCATATTTGGTTATAATGCACCCACTGGTGGATTCCCATCCATGTATGTGAGATAGAATAAAGCCTCATAGAAAGCTTATGAAGGCCATTCAAAGGCCTACCTCTACTCATTGCCTTTATATTACTGCAGTTTGCTCCAATGGCTTGTGCTATGTGTGGTAGGAAAACAGTGAAAGGCAGTCCTTCTCTCAAAGATTTTACAATAGAACCAAAAGGCAAAGGAAAACAGGTGGAGACAAATCACGTGAAAAGGGAGGAGTATAAGCAGAAAATGGGGCAATATTGGCTAATATGGTAGGTAGTCTGAAGGCAATTTGGTAGCATCACTAACAAAGCATTATCAATGTTTTGATAGTTTTTGCAAGCAAGTGAACAACAGAGGACAGCTGTGGAGAAAGACATCAGAGAGATCCTCTTAGAAAAATGCAGCAATGTGAGAAAGCCCTAAATGACTCATTTGAAAACCTACCTAGTACAATGATGGAGTCCCATCTCCTGGGCTAATGTCAGGCAGAGTCCCTTTGCATGAGGGTGGTGAGAAATCTGTGGTAAAGCTTTCATAGTCTACTAGTAGCTTGCTCCATGAAAAAGAAGGGGTCTCTGAGACAAACAGCTTCTTTTCTATTTCCTTTTGGAGTTTTTTGAGCTTGCTGCAGCAAGGCTAAATCCTTCTGTTGGTATGAAACATGTAATAGTGGCACTGCTTTTCAGGAGCAATGATATGACAGACCTTGAACTCTGTAGGTTTTGAGGCAGTGCACCACTGAATTGTGTTCCAAGAGAAATGGAGAAGTTTGTAAAAGAGGTGTCAAACAGAAAAAAAAATTAGAAAATATATGAAAAGGGAACAAACATAGAAAGATAATAAAGGGGAAATTGGAAAGAGAAAAAGGAGTGTGTCAGATCCTCAAAGAGTACCATGCATTGTGGAAGATTAGTTTCTGGAGGTAACAGGTATTTACTTTGATGTCTTTCATTCATGTAGAAAAATGTTGATTTTTCTCTTCTCCTTTTAATTGAACCACCTTTGCAAAAAATACAGGATTAAGTTACAAAAGTAAGGCCTATTGTAGTCAAACAAGTTTTGCAGACGCAAACATTACTCAGAAGCTTGCAAAACCTGAAACTGTGAAAGATTCATATGTTCTAAGTGAGGACCTTTGCAGTATTTCTTTTGCTTTCTGAATAGTTTCAACTCCTCTGCATAGTTTTATTCTGATTATCCTGGAAACAGAAAAGTCTCTTTGTACATTGTCTCCAGTGATGACAAACTTATTTTTTTGATCAATCACCTGCACCGTCTGCTCTGAAATAGTTGCAAGTATTATAAATAGTTTTAATGAGCACTAACTTTAGCAGCTCTGAGCTGCATGGGTTGCTTGGTGTCTTAGACCTTTTTTTGCAGCCCCAGCTGTTCCTTTACTGTTCCTCTGTTTTGAATAGCCTGAGTGAATCAGGCCCATGTCAATTATTAGGCACTCAGCATTTATCAATGTCAGGGTGATTTAGTTTCCTATGTACTTTTGAGATCAGCATCTTTTTCTGCACCCAGGAGGACTGACAGGTGTTTGTAAATATATTAAATTGAGTTGACCCTACTTCTGTTCCACAGAAATCAGTGGCCAATCTCATGACTTTCACACACTCAGGTGCTCATGTGAAAAGTTTGTGTTTGATTTACTTCTGTGTCCCATATACTGGCTAGAGGCAAATAAAGCATGAAAGCTGATGTAGGTGACTTGTACCACCCATCTGCTTGTGGAGTTGTCAGAACTACCAGAGCTGCCAAAAGTAATGACCCTCAATCCAGTGTGTGTCGGTTTAGGGGTTCAAAGGGTGAATCTGAGGACATATATGAATTGTTTCATAAGCAGTCTCAAAAATTTCTCATAGAACATGGCCAGACTTTCCTTCTCTCTTTCTCAGTGCTGTCTATCACTGACCTGTATTCTGTTGTGCAAGTGTTCATTTGTCCCTTTAGCACATTCTTTCAACTTGACATGCACCCTAACTTCTGGAGTACTGCAAAAATTACCTGTTAAAGTGGTTGTGGGAGGAGAGCTGAAGCAAAAGGTTTGTGCTTCTGTTTGAGGCTGAAATAGAAGAGGGTAAAGGAGGGAGGGTAATTTAATTAAAATGAGGCCTGATTTTTATTGAATTTTACATGTAATTTAATGAATTGTAATGTGAGAGAATGGGAAGTAAAAAAAGCATCATTTCTTTGTCTAACTTCTTGTGCTTTTAAATTGGTACATGGAATTCTATATGTACAATCTCTAGTATCATTTAAAAAAATTATCAAACCTGATAAATGTCATATTACCATGACAAGTGTAACCAAAATATTATATTGAATTAGAATTAACTGGAGTAGTCATAGGTAAGAAGTAAGTTCTAGAGCTGAGAGCAGAGCTAAATAGAAGGATGGAAGGAGGCACCTCATGTGAAGATGCAAGAGAGAAGAGGCAGGGGAATTATGAATCTGTCCATCCACAATGATGATCTCATGCCATCCCTAATAATACACCTTTGTTTTTCTCTTCAAATATGTCATCACCAATGATAGAATGAACGTGGTATCAGTCAACAGGGTTGGAAGGTTTTTTTGCTCACCTTTCTGCCAACACATCTTTGCTTATGGCTTATTTAGTAGGAACATGGGGAATAAAGCATTCTGGATTTAATTCACCCCAACTATAAATCTGGTTGACATTAAGTGATTTACAGCATGGGTGTTCTTGAGTCAGTATAGCTACTGGAAGGAAATTATTTGTTTATTTTAGACTTATTTTTCTAAGTGCTACAGAAATGCAACAACCTGATCCTGACAGGGGGAGGGAAAGCATGATTCTCTACCCACATAAGTCAAATGCCTGGTTTGGTTTTAGTGGGTACTAACTTGGATTTAATTTCTTAGAGGAAGAAATTCCTTAGTAACCTAGGTTTGTTCATTGGTTTGCTCAGAGGAAAGGTTTTTTTAAAAAGAAATGCTGCCTGCTTCCCTTCTCTAATGTGCTCTGCTATATCTCTAAGCAGTTCTTTAATTTTAACCATCTGTTCTTCTGCCACTACATCAACAGGCAAGGAGAGGAAATTACTTCAGATTTTCGGCTATATGTATTTTTTGATTAGTACATCTGTGTAGGCAGCTATTAAAAGCAAGAAAGAATATAAATATATGTAAAGATACTAATACAATTTAACTGAGTCATCAAAAGAGATGAGTTTTCCCTTAGCCACAAAACTACCTAAAAGTCTTATTTCATTGTAGAAGGAAAGAAAAGAACTGTAAGTTGCTTGACTTCATGAAACAATAATATCCTATATATGAATAATGGGTTTAAAGATATTTATTTATACCCACAAAGAGGCTAGGTACTTGCACAATAGAAACTTCAACTGATGTTAGAACATTTCATATGTGCTACTTAGCTTCTGAGAGATTATTTGATTATTCATCATCATGGCTGGGCTTCGCGAACGAAGATTTGAGAAGGCTTTATCCACGTTTGTTACAGGCACGTTGGTGACTTATGAGGCCAATACGTGACAGACATATCCGATTGCAGAAGGCACAACAGAAAGACTCCTTAGGTGGTGTATTCCGCAAGACACGGTTCTTTCTGCGTTGTCTTTTCTCCTCGAGTGTGATCCTGCGTGTGTTCTCAAAGGCATCCGCAGTGTTATAGATGGTGTGTCTCCAGGCCTCCCGATTTGAGGCCAGAGTAGACCAGTTATGGTGATCAATATGGCCAAGGCTGAGATGTTGTTTCAGGGAGTCCTTGAATCTTTTCTTCAGGGCTCCTGTCTTGCGGCAACAAGTGGCAAGTTCACCATAAAGCAAGAATTTGATTATTACCACATTGTATATTCTCCTTTTATTATTTCCATGTGAATGTGAAGTGTAGAATCTCGTGCTGCCCAGAGGAGGCAAATAAATGGAATCAGATGAGTGTGTGAGCTCTATGAACAGCCAGGATGTGCAGCAATGCTGGTTGCTTCCTTTGGCAGTAAGCTTTTCTAGCCTTTTCTCAGTGCACAGGTCAAGTAATCAAGACTTGCCTCACCCTTTGAGTCTTATCTGAAGTCAGTAGCTTTTAATTTGGTTCTGCATGCCCACGCTCCCCATTGACTCTAATGGAGGTTACAGGTAGTTAGTTTGGGGAACCAGTATTAGGAAGCAAATTTAGTGGTTTGAATTGATATGTAAAAACTAAATTTTATTTGGGTTTATTTGAGAAAGTCAACAGGTTTTCCTGCCTGGCCCATAGATCAGTCGACTGTTTGTCATTTATTTCTGCTGAGGAAAGTGCAAGTTAAACAATTTCAACTGTGATTACTGTTAGTGATCCCTATTAGACTTGTGAATTCATTGGTTTTGCTCATAGATCTGTGGGGAGAAACAAAAAGGCAGAAGACTATACTTTTTCAAGGCACCTTACAAAAATTGTTGGAGTTCACTAAGCAATATTACCTCACTAAGTTTTGGAGGTGAAGTAAGGTGAACCTCAGAGACCAATGACTTGCATACACAATTAAGGCAAAGTGTTTGCAGCCAAAAATAAAGGGTGTCGTCTGTGGTGACTAGCACAATATACCAATATACATGCAGAGTCAGTTTTGGAGATGAGCAACCAGAACAGTTGCTGAAGGCCCTGAAACCTGAGGACATCCCTTCAGGTTGAGTTAAGAAATTATAAGTCATCTAACGTGGGAATGAAAAGAAGGGTAGCCTAGCCTCTGCCTAGAGCCCCAACAGGTAAATGGCTCTGCATAAATGTCTGGATCAATTAAATTGCTTAACAATAACTATTGTGGCATTGCTGCTTTTGTTAGACTAGAGTCAGTTGTTACAGTAATGAGCATCACATACGATTTTAAATCCTGACATTATAAATTACCTCTTGTAGCAGCCTCAGGCTTGATCCAAAGTGAGACTTTGATGCTGCAACACTGAGTGTTATATTGCCGAGCTTTTATGTGGCTGGCCCAAGGTAAGCAGACACCTCTCTTAAGTGCCTTGGCCCCATACAGGTATGTGGGAAGAGTGAGGTACATCAGGATCAAGTAGTCAGCTTTCTATTAGGAAATGCTGAGGATACTGTGGGATCTTCACCAGCACGTAGCTACCTGTTACACCCTTTGTTCCAAAAACAGAGCTTGTCTCTCTCTTCTAAAAACATGGCAGAAGAGTAGGTGGGGGTGGCCTTTTGAACAGCAGCCTAGTGATTAAAGCACTCCCCCAGGTTGCGGGAAATCTCTCTCTGTTATTGCTTTTGCCTGAGGGAACTCAAACTCACCTCCCAGAGAGTTTCCTAAATAGTATGTCTATCTGCTGTCTGCAGTGCAGATACTGACCCTGCTGTGGAATTAAAGAGAACTCAAGGTGAACTAGGCTAGAAACCAAAAATAAGACAGTGCTTCCAAGGAGCACAGTGACCTCCCTCTCCAAGGGCCATTTCAACCAAAATGGCTTTGCCATGCATAGAGTAGGAATCCAACTTCAGAATTTTCTCCCCATAAGAGAAAAGCAAGGGCTTTCACTTCTGGCCCGTTGAAACAACTCCAGTGAGAGAAAAGGAGAATACTATATACTTCAGAGGTTGGGGGTGTATCAAGGCAGATGCTTAATATGTGTTTGAACTCTCCAGGGCTGGCTGGGTCATGGTGGTGGCAGGCAAGTTTCTTCCATGCTAGCAGAGTGATCTGAAAATTGAACTAAGAATGATATGGTGGCTGTATCTAGAAAGAAAACAGTAGCTGCTGCTGCGCCTTATGTGATGCCTTGTGTGTAGGGATGCTCTGCAGACTCTCGATGGATCAAAGCAGTGAGGAAAGAGAAACAGAAGAATGATCGACTTTTGGATTTTGCTTGATTTAGGTAGGAGATACTCAGTGCTGTCAAGGCTGGGGTGCTTCATGGCACAGGGAAAAGCAGAGCTTTAGGTGTCCCGACAACTGGAAGTTTATGTATAGAGGCACCTGTAGAATACTGATAGCAGCTGAATTGGGGGTTATGGATTCACAGTCTTGAATATGGGTGGAATTTAGGTATTTTGGTCCTGTTTGGATCTATATTCTTGTCCTGTATCTGTTAATTTTAGTTACTCTTACTACTGTATAAACAAAATGGTTATGCCATGAGTGAATTTGTACCGTAATGTTTGGGCCACATAAAGCAGCGTAAGCTAACATTTGCTCATGATGCATTTCTACACACACACTGGAGTCCTCAGAGCAGCAAGTGTTGACGGTGGTAAATGTGAGCACAACAAGAGTTACTAGATGAACATGTCTTTGGACAGTCTTTGGGCAGGATGATTACATTTGTCTGTAATTCAGTTGGTTCAGTAACTTTCAGCTCAAAGTCCACTGAAAGTTGTACCATGCTAGTGTCATGAATTTACCATTCTGTCCTCATCTCCTGCCTGTGTTAAGGCATTACCACTACTTTCAGTCCAATATCTGAACACAACCCAAGTGAAGACAATGACATCTCCAAAGAGAATGGGCTGGTCACTATATTTAATATTGAATAGTGTTGTAGACGGAACCAAACAGCAAAGGCTAAATCCACACCTTTGGCCCTGTCCATGTTTCGTTATGTGATAACGTGTCATCAGGTATTTTACTTCCTACTACAGTGGGATCTTGGGAAGTAGAGAAACTTAGATCAGTTCTATCTGGAGGAACTTTTTCTTCATTTCAGCAACTAGAAATTTGTACTGATTTTATAGGGTGAAACCTTTAAATGACCCTTAAAGTATAGCTGGACCAAAGATTGTTTATAAGTAGGGCTGAGTAAAAATAAGTATAGTTTCTCCTTGTGAAAATTTACATTTAGTCTGAGCTGGGGCAAAATAACAAATATTCACAAGTTCTCAAGGAACAGAAAGATCCAGGAAATGACAGTTCAAAATGTTATGTTGCTGGTAAAGAAATTACAATTTTTCAAGTGCTGAAAGGACACAAGGAAGCTGTAATACATTCATCTGTCTGGAATCCAACTGATGATCTGATCTTATGATGTAGACAGCCCCACCTGAGTATGTCACTGGGATCCCTTTTAGCGACTATACAGAGACATTTCTACTATAGCATTCACTTCATGCTAAGCAAACTTTGAAATAGGTTAGATGAATCACACTCTAGAAGCATAGTTGTCCAAAGCGATCTGAGATGGATCCTGCCTCGTATATATTTGCTTTTATCCCATAATCAAGGAGAAGTACTACTCTTGTGGTGTAGGTGCTGTTATGGCTCCAATAGCTCAGTCAGAGGGAGGGACTACATTTCCGTGTTGGAAGGAAACTAAATCTGATCTGACTAAAATTCCAGATCAACTGCAGTTACAGATAAGATAGTAAGTACAAGGTCATCTTCTCTTAGGAAAGCACTCCTAAATCCACCCTGATCCTGCCCACCCCATCAACTCACCATACTAATTGTCAGACTACAGGCCACTAATGAAGATCCTGTTCAAACTATTGCTCTTTGCATTACCTGGTTTTTTTGGCTTTTGTTTATTTGTTTGTTTGAAGGATAACAGTGAATAGCAAATGAGACAGTTCTGGTGGAAATTTTCTAAGAAACTGTCATTCACACTAAAATACGTGAAACCTTTTAAAAAATACTTGGCAGTTGTCCAAATACTCTAAGGAAGGGGGAAAAAAAGAGTAATATGATCTCACAAATCATTGTTGAGCTGAAATCAGCATTCTGGACTTGATTTGATTTTTTTTTTCCTCATCAAAATTATTAGACCTACACTACCTTGCATCTGCTTGTGGTAAAGGCTCAAACTCCCTTCTTTCTAGTGATTTCTACATTTCAAATTAGTGAACAGCTGCCAGGCACACATATGTGTGTTTGCATGAGTCTTTGATAACTAAAATCAACAAATATATTTGAAATATAGAATAAATTCATCAACAAATATCCTGCTAGTTCTGTTAGATCCTTTTAACCCGAGAATTTGTTTGGTTGGATCTTGTTTAATGTAATATTGTTTGTGAGCTTATAAGTAGTTAGATGTGAATGCAAAAGTTTATGATTACATCCTTGGAATGGTACCTTTCCATTCACTTGAATAAAAACCTTGGATTAAAAGTAAGTCTTTAAATGATCTGCACACTGATAATATACAGACAATTACAGTGGTATTTCTTGTCCATACTACATAGTTAGGAATATTCAGGTACAAATTTAACAGTGGAGAGACTACCACCTCCTGGCATTGTAGACAAACAGACAAAATCATCCAGTCTGGGTGGCTTAAGTTATCTGGGGCCATATGTAGACTACTCTTGATCAAGTGCATCATTATTAAAAACATTAAAACACAAATGCGTTTTTATGGGATGCTTGTATGCAAAAGCCTTTGGGCATTTTACAAAATACAACCAAACACAAGAGTTGTTTTCCATTAAAAACTGCAACATACTCTAGTGAAATTGAAAACTGGCAAGAGAGCAAAAACTGCCTACTAAACAGCTAACAAAGCACAAAAGATAGAGAAATCACCCACAATTCATTAGATTTCTCTACATGCCAACCCCTCCTGGCCATACTGATATCAGAGAGAGATTTTTCATGACATCAATGGGAGAAAGATCAAGCTCAAAGTGAACTCTAGGAGAGGTCTCAGTGAGGGAATACGGACAGCAGTGCACTCAACTGTGTTTGCACAGGTTGAACTGAAATGTATCTTTCTTGGAGTCAGGAGTAACTTGAATAATGATATTGCGCCCTTTTAGAATTTAAATTTCTTTTTGCTGGAGGATGATGATGAGATGGGAGCACTCTGTCAATATTTAGTCCTAGATTGAAGACAGAGATCTTTATTTGAAATATCTTGTGGTGCAAAAGAATTCTGTACCACCTATTTATGGTTTTCCTTGATGTTTTGCTCTTTGTACATATTCTGGCAAACTCTTCTTATCTCAGCCAAAAGGTCATCAAAATAAGCTTCGATTTTTTAAGGGAGTTCTTTTCCAATCTTTAGAGTCGATAAAAATGATGGTTTTTCAAAAGGGTTAGCGCAGTGGAGATGTACCTACCTTTTGGGTTGGGTTGAAAGGGAGCTAAACTGCTCAAAAAATCTTGTGTTACTTTTAAGATGTCTGCGATTCTTCCTTAGGCTTGTAAATCCTCATTTACGTAAACCACAGTCTTTTGTGGTGAAACTGCTCTCTGACAGAGTTTTTCAACTTTGTAATATGCTGTTTCTCTCACAGTTGTTTTGGGTGAGGATATGGTCTGAATTACCATGTTATCAAAAAACACCCCCACAAACAGCTTTCACTTCCAGCAATCATAAACTGAATAGTTTTTCCTATTTTGGCAGACAGTACTTTCACAACATTGCATACTGGATCAGATCAAAGCTAAAAAACCTCATCGCTGCCATGGAATGAAAAGGAACAGATATCACAAAGCTTGCGTTTGTTCAATTCAGGAAGGGAGAATAAAGATTCCAAATGAATTGGAGAATAAAAGCACAATCATTAAGAAGGGTGGCCTTTGGTGTGGTCACCTCTTTAACATTCAGTCTAACAGAATGTTGTTGTTGCCTCTACTTGTTCTGTAATGGCCCCACCCTATTCATTTCTGTAGAAGAATGGATCAAAGTGTGCTTGAAGATAGACAAAGTTTATAAAAACAGAAAACTCATTTTCTCATACGTTCTTCAGTGCCTGAGGCAAAGGTATTGATTGTAAGGCAACCGAAACAAACTAAGCTATTCTTGCCTCCTATATGTTTGAACACTTGTAGTTGTGCAATGTGCAGTGAAACAACCCAGAGTGACGCACAAAGTGTAGTACAAATGAGAGACAAAAGGAGCTGAATTGTTTAAATAAGTCAAGGCGGTGGAACCAAGATTCAGATGGGATTTCACCTTGTAGATGCTTCACAGAAAGGAAAAAAAAAATCATTAACTTTCTGAGTGTTTTTGTCTTAACTGTCAATTCATATGGCAACTCTATACTATATAAATAAAAGTATGTTTGGGTTTTTATTGTAATGTGAAAAGTCAGTGCACTTTGCACAGGCCCATTAACTTGTTTATTACAAAACTGGCTTGTGCTAGATCCAGGTGTAGAATGTTAAGGAGAACATGAAAAGGATCTTTCGTAATAGAATGTGACTCTCTTGCTCTGCTTAGGGCCAGTGTGAGTCTTAGGCACAACTGAAGGCTCAAAGAGGGACTTTGGTGATTTCGGGGGACTCTAAATAAATAGGTTTTCTTCATTGGGTAATTGTATTTCCCTTGAGGAGGTGTAGTTCAAGGTTGTTTGCAGAATCAACTGCACTTAAAATTTATGGGGCTGACCCATTATGTATGTATTGCCTAATCCTAATTGATTTTTACAGTTTGCCTGCACACCATCTTAACTGTGGCAGCACGTGTCTACTGCTCATCCCATGTCCACAGGACTGGTTTGTGGACAGCCTGTCAGACATGTCTGACAGTCCACTAACCTCCTTCATGTGTCCAGGCATGCTCAGGTCTATGTGTTTCATCTGTGTCAGCACCTCTGTATACTGGTTTGCTGCTTGTATGGTCATGAAGCTGGTTTTGAAGAGGGCTTTGAGGTCACCCTCTGTGGGGTGAGTAGTATACACATGGTGGACAGATCTGTCCAGAGATGAAAGTGTTTCTCCAGGGATATCTTATTCTGTTTGAGGGAGTGGAATAAGTTCTGTGTGTGTGAGATGCCCTGATTCTGGTGTAACTGTATCCTTGCTAGGACTGGTGTGCTTCTGCTGCTGGTTTTCTGGTACTGACCAACAGTACAGTGACTTGTATTGCTGTGGCAGCACAGAGGAACCACAGTGATGGAATAAATGCTGTTTACACCCAGCTGAAGGCTTCTGTTTAATCCTAACACAGCAGGGAGCAGTCGGAGCGTAAGGAGAAACAACGCTCCCAACTTGTGCAAAGAAGGGTTCATTACCACCAAGCCTCTCCAGCTCATTACCAAGCCTCTCCAGATCCTCCCTTGGATTCACCTGGACACATGCTTCTTCAGTAAGATAAATTGTGTTCACTTTCCAATGTGCTGACTTTGAGGTAAGGGGGAAAAACAGTCAAATCAGATTTTAATTAAGTCATCTGTATTTGAAGGTGGTGACAACTCAGCTTCAGGCTCCTCTTGCTCATCCCATACTCTGGGAAAAGTTCCAGTCTGATTTTAGCTTTGCTCAAAACAGAAAGTTTGTATTGGTTTCCTAGCCCTATAATAAATTGTGAATTCTGTCATCAGCTCTAATGGTATAATGAAATTTCAACAGTTACACAATGTGCAATTTCTTGTCTTCTAAGGTCCCCAGCTAAATGGCCAGCTACTGCTGGGGAGGGGGAGAGCTCCATACAGCATGGAAACTTTCCTTTGGATAAGAATGAATTTGCTGTTATTGAGAATTCCCATTCCCTCAAAGGGCTTTGCCCTGCTCTTTGTTTTCCCTAGCAATGTGAATTCTGCCATGTCAGTGCAGATCATTAAGATTTCAAGCCTGGTATCGTGCCTGTAGATAAATTTAAGGCACTGTGGTTCACAGACAGCAGAAGTCCCACTGGTTCAATTTTCCACACCTCTGCTGTCGTTAGCTTTGCCAGTGTGTTCTCCACTCCTCCCTGGTCACTGAATGTGCAGGGAATGCTGATTCAAGTGTTACTCAGACTAAGGGGATGAATATGTATCTTAATTATTCATGACTGTGGACAGGACGACCAGCCCTTTCCAAGCTTTTTTGATGGGGGATTGCTTTACACCGTTGGATAAGAAGTCTAAATTCTCTCTGCAGATCCCATGTGTAGAATGATTCCTTCCTTTCTTAAATCCCATCAGTAGCATTTATATTCACATTCATGACTGTAGTGAGCACCATGACAAACTCTGGGATAAATTACCTATTGCATTTTACTGTCTTGTGTTTCCCAGCCTTGTCACTGAATTAATCATGTCATTAAGTTGTTCAATACAACAGGCTGATCAGATTTTGCATCTTGATGCTTTTACTGGGGATTAACAGCATTAGGCACCGTTCTCTCTTACAGTTTTGTCACCTCATGGCGCTGTGAAACACAATGTACAGTTGGCTAAGGAAAAGTTATTCCTGCATAGATGGATGTAGATATATATTACATTTCTATGGAGCATCTCAGGAGATACAGAGAAGATAGTCACAGCCTTACACTCCAGTGGTCCTCAGATGCTGGAGTAGCAGTAACTTTAAACAGCTGTTCAAGTAACTTAATCCTGCACTGTGAATCAAGCCAACAAAATTCCATAGCTGCAGTGAAAATCTAAAGGCCTTTCTATCCTTTTATCCATGTTCTGCAGCTAAGAATCAAGACTATCCTTGTGTTGACTTTTTTAAAAGTTCTCCCTGCATTTCGTTGCCAGTATTTAATGAAATCTCTTTGATTTGTGGAAATCATGTAGTCAACATTGCATTACTGCTTATTAGGACAAGCAGAAGGTAATGTGGATAGATAAAGTGAGATACAAACTGTAGTGAACTAGATGCTTGAAAGCATGTTAGACTTGTTTCAGCCCTCAGAGTTTCTACTTAAGTTTATGGACACAAGAGGTAGGATTAAGTCAAGATTTGCCATTGTAACAACATTGAGGGGAAACATTTATTGCCACAAAGAATGTTGTGGCAATAAATGTAGCGCAAATGTCCTTAGTCTGAAAAACTGAAGTAGAACCTCTTATTCTGACGGAGATATCTGTAAGCTTTGATGATCTTAGTTTGCAGCCATTCTGTGCTCTTCTCTGATGATGCATATGCTATATGTAATACACTAGTACCAAGAAACTGGATCTCATTGTGCTGGATACTGTATAGAAAGCAAAAAAACAACACCAGAAGGTAATAAATTGAAACCTCCAAATATCTTTCTGCTGCTGATTGATAGACTGCTAGAATTCTTGTTCATCACCTTCCATTTTTATACGTTCTATAGGGGATATTCTAGCAAGAAATTCACAGTTGTCTTTCAAAGAAACTTGATCTGTGGAGTTTCTGATGGGTGGTGCAGATCATGTTGGATCCTGTCAAATTTGTGGGTGCAAAGCACCTTCCTCAGTTAAATCCTTGCTGACTAGGTCTCTCTGGTTTTTTCCTTGCCATCTGGAAAGTGCTGTGCATGATGCTCAGTCAGAAAAAAATGCACTTTTTCTCTAACACTTGGCAGGGAGCTGGCAACAAGAAACTTTTGTTGCCAGAATCCATGTTCTCTGTGGGGGTGGCTCAGATGGCACTGAATTAACTGAGAGACTTAAAAATGAAAAGTATTTATGATAATTTTTATTGATGGTAAGTAACTAACCCTACCTCTAGGGCAAGTAAACAAATTAGCTTTAAGAACAGGAAAATGGGCTTCTCTGAATGGCCCTTAGACTTTGTTTTTATGAAGAAATTCATTTGTCTATCCCACAGTAATTCTTCTTCAGCTTATATAATGTATGGTTCTTAAGAATCAAGACTTTATGACAAAAGGCATATCTCTATTTCTTCTATACAATTTTTTAATTCCTTGGTCTAATTAGATAGGGGATAAAGTCTTGGGGCAATAGATAAAAAGATTCTAGGTTTCTATAGTTTTAGTGAGTGTCGATAGCTATTTGGAGAAGAGGGACTCCTATTAATGCCTTATTCCTACTAGAATGCTCTATTCCTTCCTATAAAAGTGAAGGAATAGCATTAATGATCAATCTCTTACCTAGCCTGAACCACAGCCCACTGACCAGTCAGCATGTGTAGGTTCACATCAGATGCAACATGGACTCCTGCTTGTGCAGGCTAACAGATGAGCTCACAGAGGGGAACTGAGGGGTACCATGATTACAGAGGAAAGCAATTTAAGTAGGGAATGTGGGGCCTACATCTGCAGGAAACTCAGCTTCATCAGTTGCGTTGCTCATAGAACAGCTCATTGACCTTATGCCTATTAGTTCCCTAATTCTCCACCCCCTTCTGTGAGAGCTTGAAGAAAAATAGGGAGAATATCAACCTAGTGAATCACTGTTGACTGTGTCCTCCACATTTCCCTTATTTGGGCAGCCATTTTTGCTCAGGTATGCTGAACATCCACAAAGTGGCTAGGTACTAAGCCCTCAGACACTCAGACAGGTGTCTCAAAAGATGTTTAGGAGACTTACTCCAAGGTTCATGAACTAGATTTTTAAATAAGTCTAAAGAATTTGGATGTGGCATTTGGGACCAAACTCCCTTAGGCTTCTTTACTCTCTAAAGGCAAGATATTCAAATAAACTTGTCCAAATTAGGATAATTAGAGTCCTTCATCTTACCCCTGCAGCGTATCTATTATACTTGTCTAGTGAGTGTACTATTTGACCGCGCCAGGGATCTTTGTTAATTTGCTGGGAATAAAGAATTAATCATCAGTATCTATGCTAAGAAGTTTGTGTTTACCATCAACATGCCCAAGAGATGTGCAGATGCTAGTCTGATGTGAAATTATAGCTAGACATCGTCTTCCACTTGGCCAGTTCATTGACCTGTGTCTTATAGGCCTTTGTGACTGCATTTGGCATAGGGTTAGAGATTTCAAGATATGTTACTATTTGTTTACTGTATGTGTTTGGGATAACATGCCAAAGAGAGAGAAGCATAATTTGTGCTTCAGTTTACTTACAGGCTCGTAGTTTTTAGGTGCCCTTTAGGTACAAGTGTTTTCTTGAGTACCTTTCACTGATATATTTGGGACAAAATCCTGTGTCAGATGATGCAGCATTGCCAGACAGCTCTCCCTATTGAAGAACTGGGTAAACTGGGACTCTTTTGTTTACTTGTTGAGTTATTTAACAGCCATAAGAACCTTAAAGCCCGAAGTTCACTGGGGCATCATTTTTGTCTCTTTTTGCAGCAAGACTTGAAAAAAACAGAGGACTGCTTGTTTTCTTCATTTGTCATTGTGATTCCCACATCCAACTGACAGAGCAGGAATACAAAGTGAAGTGCTAAATTGGACAAAGCAGTTGCTTTTAGTGTGTGTGCATGTATTATGCTACACACTCTAAAAAAGCACAAGAAAAACCAAACCCAAAACACCTCCTCAGTTCTATGCTCCATGTTTGTCTTTGGGGGAGTATGAATTACACTGTTGACTTTTCACTCAGCTCTTTTTGAGTGGATTGTATTTGAAAAGCTTTTTGGAAGAGATACTTCTATTTTGTTTAATTTTTTGTGTTGTTCTCCTTTTGTTTGTAAAGTGCCAACATCTCAGTCAGATCCAACAAGAGGCTAATAAACAAATCCTGACTACTCTGTGGCAAGAGCTCCAAGATGAGCAAAAGCTGAGGAAGTCTTGAAACTATTGGCATTGTTTAACAGTGCTTTCAACACCTTTTTCGATTGAGCAAGTCAACTGAGAAGGTTTAGATGGTGGTTTATGAGAAATTATGATAGTTGGTAGTTTGCAACTGAATGTATAGCTTTTGGTTTGAGGAGGAAAAGACACAGAACACCTGACCTAACAGCCCATCAGTGAATATTTGCCATGGGGGGTATCATATGAAACACAGAGATGTTCTGTGGATTTTTTTTTTTGTCCCCCCAAAAGGTGTTTTTTTCATCAGTGGCACGGTTAGTCATAGGTGTTGAAGCAGTATTTTGGAACAACATAATCTAGAGATAGATAATCATCAGGTTAATGAAAAGGTTGAGGGTATAAAACCTCTCTGCTGCTTTGGAATGTCATTTACAAGACACTGGGAGCTGTACCCCTCATGCTGTTTGGGCTTTAGACTGGCTTTATATGAACTAAATAAAAGGCTCAGATATTGCCAACCTTGGGTAGTTAGTCGCATCTGTCTTGGGTCTTATATTTACCTTCCTCAGGATTAATTTACTAATGTCAGTGGGATTACAGTGCTGTGAGGTGAAAAGGTACAAGAGCTGATTCAAGTCTGAGGTGTGCAGAGCATAGATTTGGTCACAAAAATTGTCACTTCAGTTTCAGAAACGAACTCCTCTCTCCCCATCTTTTACTTGTTACTGCCCCATTGAGCATTTATTCATGAACAATCTTTAGGTTTGTAAGCCAGTTTGCTTCTGATGTAATGATGTAGTTACACCAAGAAGAGACTTGGGACATTTTAACTGTACTCAGTCACATGAGCCATGTAAAGACAGCCTTCCCACGCAGAGTATTTGCACAATGCTTTCCTGGAATTTGAGGATGAAACACATCTTGCCTGTTATGCTTCAGGCATTTCACCCAATGAGACAGAGCCCTGCTTGCTCGATCGCATTAGTTGAAGTAGATCAAGAGTGACAGTCCTTCAACTGTATTGCTGTGAGTTTGTCTTCATCTTGTACCTGTTGACCATCATCCAAGACAAGTTATTGTTCTGGGTGTACTTTTCCCAAATCTTCATTCGTGAAGCCTAGCCATGATGACTTTTGCTTGGCCCAGATAAACTATTTTTATATTTTTATGAGCAGCTGGTATGCTTTCAAATAGAACATTTGAGGATATGCCAGGAAAATTGATTTGGAGGTGTCTGAAAAGGATTGTGAAGAAAATTCCTGAAACGCAACTGCTGCTGCTAACTTGTGATGACAATTATCCCTGTCTCAGTAATGCTGCTGTGATCAGTTTTTGTGTGGTCCATTAGGCTGAATGGACCTAAGCAGTTTTTCCCCTAGCTATGCCTCCCAAGATTTCTTTAACTGGCCCTTATTTTCCCCTGAGTTGAATCAGGTTGCTGAAGGATTGCTGTGTCCATTTGCTTTTGTCTTTGACGCTAGAGCTGTTTCCATGGAATTGTGGTGGGGGGACTTATCCCCTTCCTTCCTTGGTGTGGAACTTAGCTTGGAAGCTCCCCAGAGGTTTTGCCTGTTGTTGAGGTCACAGGGGAACAAAACAATTGCTAGCTGTCAGCTGTTTAAATCAGGACTGATCCACAACATAAACAAGATAAAGACTCTTCATCCCAAGAAGTGGAGGACTACTATTTTTTAATAGACTGTTCATCCAGAATTTGAAAGCTGTAACTGATTTATAACTTTTTTTTTCCATTGCACCTATTCTGCACTCTGGGAAACCATACCCTGGGGGATTTGTTTTCCCCTGTGTTGTCTCCCTGAATATTTTAAATACATGCCTTCATTCTTAATAATCTAGCAAAGGGAATTTCATCTTACCTCATTCCTCCTGAAGTCAAGTTCCATCTTTGTCCTTTTGTAGTCAGATACTGAAAAAAAATCTATTTGGAGGCTGACAGGGAACTGTTCTGTTTGATGCATAGTTGGAGGAAATTAGCACCCAGAAAAGAAGTAAATGGGTCATGAGTCTAGAATACATTCAACCCTCTTAATATGTTTCACTTATCTGAGTTATGTGAAAGCATGTGAAAGAATCACAACACAAACTGCTGGCAAATAGAGATGATAAATGATGAGGTGTTTATTTATCTAATACCTGATTTATCTATTTATTTGCTTCATCCCCATAGAAGATATATTTTGGTGATAAATTCAGCTCAGACTTCCCCAGCTATCTCTGTTGGTCACTATCCAGTGGATTGCTAGTGGTGACCAAAATTTTTTACCCCCTGAGTAAAGTCAGTGGAATAAACAACACATTTTGTTTGGGTTTTTTTTTATTGTTTGTTTGTTGGTTTGGTTTGGTTTGATTTGGTTTGTTTTTTTCCCCACTAGGTTGTGGCAATGGAAACAGTATAGGTTACTACATTTCAGTGGTGTTAGTTGATCAGGTTCATGGATCCTACTTGTCTGCATAGTGCTCTTGCTAATGTGTGTGGTTAGTTTGGTCAGAGAGAACAGCTATCCTTTATATAAACTATACTTTCTCTCTCATAGAGTATTATTTTTGCTTGTAAAAAGTATGTAGTCACACAATTTATACTGGACTTCATGCTTCACTTGCTAGCATTCTCATTTATTTTCTCCCCAGTGAAACTGTGAGTTTGTTTGCTTTTTGGTTCGTTAGGCTTAAAACTATGAAACTCACAAGATTCTCTGTTTATACAGGCCTATCTTTAGTTTTGTTTTCAGTTTTTGGGGAAAAAACACAGCTGTAAGTACTCATTGCAAACTGCAAAAAGCATAGGAATAGCCCTGCTATCCTGGAACGAGCACCTGCTCTTCTTCAAAGTCTTTTGAGGTAGCCAGCTGGATTATTAAATACATCAATCAGTATGATGAGTTTTAAGCAGATTTGCTTGTTGTGATATTTGGTCAATCTTTAAACAGAGGGAGAATTCCATTAAAAAAAGTTCTCTGATAAACCAGAGCTAGCAGGTGTACATATGAGTCTGTGCTGCAGTCTAGAGCTCTGAATGACATTGGTAATGAATATTAATAGCTTCATTTGAAAAAATACATTTAATTCCACTCATAATCAGTGGGGGAAGAAACAACCTTACCTAATATTTATGAATTAAAGATACATGCTGGAAAGATTCATACCTCAGTCATGAAAGAAGACACAGACATAAAATAAGTAGAGAGAAAGAACAGCAAGTAGTCATCTCAATACAGACTGCATTAGAATGGCTAGTGTTCCAGAGGAACACGTTAACATTGCACTGCTATTATTTAAGACCCTAAATCTTGAGTTTACCAGCTGAAAATATTTATTTGTTTTTAACATCAAGAATTACAGTAAAAAGTTGGCTTGTATTTTCCGATAGAATAGAGAAACAAAAATGCTATAATGTGACATTAGAATGATTCTCTCATGCAGCTAATCCAGGATAACTCCATATCCTGGCCTTTGTTGTCACATGCATCTCATCTACTGGTGTTCTACATCCCCTCCCTTTCTCCACCACTGACTGGTTCCTCATTCTGGCCCCTAACCATCTGGTGTGATCTCTCCTTCCCAGCTAACCTGATTCTGCTCAGGCCTTTTTCTTTACTGCATTCCAACTCCAGTCTCTTTGCCCAGATGCTCCCAGTTTCCCTCTCTCTCACTCTTATGCTATTTCTTTTCCTCCCCTCCAGTTTGTTTTATTTGGGTACTGGTTTTTTTGGGTGCTTTTCCCCTCCCTGTGTTCTTGTCCAAAAGCTGCTTCTTCAAAAGCTGCCTGGCAGTGAGCAACTGCTAACATGGATAATGGAGGATGCCAAGTCCGATGCAATGCCTATCCATGTTCCCAAGTAACCAGGAGCTTCAGCTGTGGAGGAAAAAAAAAAAAATCTGTATTTTTCCTTTGTACCTGGGCTGAAGGATTTTCATTTGTTCTTTGTGACACGGTCATGAACAGTCTGAACATAATAGGGCTCCATTAGGTTGGAAGATGCTTGATGAAATTGCATCAGAGGGATATAATTATTCAATGTGTTCAGCTAGCAGCTTTACTAAAAATACAGGAAAGATAGAAGGCAAAATTAATTATGTAGAGCACAGTAAATCTTCTCTTACTCAACACCTCCATAGCCTATATATGGCTCCCTTTTTAGGATTCAGCGTGGGCTTGTTGTAAAGCTTAATGGCTGAGTTACCCAATCATAATGAGCCACTCTGTGCAACAGCTGAGCATGATAAAGCACTCCTAATACGTCTACAATGCAAGGTATTTTAATTCCGACATGAGTGCTGCAGGAAGACACGACACTCTTCCACACAAACACATGGGCAGACTTAGGTGGGTGGTAGTGCTGTTGGTGGAATAAAACTCCTCACAAGTGATTAATTTTTTCTCACTGGTCCTAAATATAATATCTGAAAAACCTAATTTATATTTGTCTGGCTTTATAAAAGTGTCAGTTCTTATTTATATTAGAAAATACATTAAATACATTTTTATTCCTTTAGCAAAATACACAATTCTTTGCTCCTTTTTTGGGTCTCTCAGTGAAGAAAATGTTTCTGTTCCTCTTACAAGTTAAGAACTGCAAATTTACAGCATGAGTTAATTCTTCAGAGTAAGTACTAAGGCACCTCTTTAATTTTGGTCATGCAGAGCAGCTTCTCAGATTTCCGTGGTGTGAGATCAGACTCTTGACTCCAGAACTATTCAGGTGTTTCACCTCATTTTGGCCCCTTTATGTTTGTAAGGATTCGACTTTTATGAGCTGCTTTCTAATGCACTCTTCCCAGGAAGAGCATACATCTGCAGCACAGGTCTACTTTCTTTCAGTATCTCTGGGCCACATCTCTTCTGGCACTCTTTTTGTGTCTTCTTTTCCTACCCTATTGTAATCCTTCTGGGTCTCAGGCATTGGAGGCAGCTGAAGTAATACCAGGAAGAATTATTATAGAAGTGGGTTTGGGACCTCATTCCCCCAGGTGTATAAGCCTAGAATAAAACCTGTTGCTGTCCAGCAGGGCTGGTCTAGCTTCTGAAAGGTATTTCTTCTGTACTCTCCACTGCAATATCTGTGTGTTAGCAGTTAGAAGAAAGAGGGAAACAAGACATGAAGGAAGCTCAGGAGCAAAGAACTGACGTACTTTCTCAAATCATGCAGTTGTGACAAACCTGTTGGGTTGTTTAGACTGAGGCTTGCGGAAGTGAGAACTGAAAGGATGCTGGGAAGAATAGTCACAGATCATTGTCTGTCTGGGTGCACTTGCTGGCACCATCCTTGGCTTAAGGAATGACTTTCCATGTCTTTGCTCTTTATGCATCTGTCTGCCTTCTTTCACAGCCTTCTTCTGCCCAGCCATGAATTTAATGATTGTTCTAGGAAAGGACACATATATATTTTTTGGCTTCTGAGCCTCTCAGGTTAGCTCAAACCTCTGTCCATTGCTTCTGGTGCTTCTTTGCCCTGTAGTAACACTTTTTGAGCAACATGTAAATACCTATACATTTGTAAAAGTTCTATTTCTCTGCCTTATAATTTATAGTGTCAAATGGGGGTGCAAAGGGAGTGGTGGTTGTCACTCATCATGGTAAGCTTGCTGGAGGGAGGGCCTGTGACTCTGGCCACATGGAGTGAAATGTGTGCAACTTTGTATGAGGGAACACTCCTGGGCAGCATGAGGCTGAGATTACCACAGATGTATCCCTCAGTAAATGTAATCCCACGTTCACAAATTCATTGCTGTTTACATGCATGGCAAATATGTTCTCTCAGGAGCTGGGGGGGGGCGAACTCCATGCTTACTGATAAAGAAGTACAAAACAGTGTTGGCACAATGATTTCTGAATCTATCTGGCACTCCTATCACGCACTGTTATAATAAGATAACAGGAGATAGTAATTTTGCACTTGATGGAAAAACATATTGAAGAGCTTAATGAAATTTCATCATGCACTTTTAATTGATTTCAGCAAGGGAGACCTTTACAAAGCAAATATAGCTATTAATCTAATTAGTGTTTCAGATAATATACTGAAATTATATTTCTATATCAATATATCAGACAAATATTTGTACGAGATAGGCATTTCAATGACTACACAGCTGAAATGAACAAATTAATTTCTTCTTTTATAAGGACCTTGTTTCCTGCAGGTGTACTTTGCAGTTCATTTTCCACTTTGGATGCTTAAATTAGGCTTGTTAAGTCCACAGTTAGTCTGAAATAATTGGCTTTTCATTTTTTCCCCAAGTGATCTGTGCAGTGGGAGAACTGAACAATATTGCTTGTTGACTCTACAGCCTGGTTTTCATGAGGGCTGTGCTAATGAGTCTGTGTCACTGGGTCAATGCAGAGTATGGCAAGAGCCTTTTGGAATGGGGCATTGGCTGGTATCACAGTATCCTTTCTGGAAAAGATGAAGCTTCTGGAAAAGAGTGCACAGCATGACATGCTCTGTTACCCTGTTCTTCTGACTGTCTGGCATGTGAATCAAATATTTTCTTCTTTGAAGCAACCATGATGGTGTTAGGCAGTAGGTATCATTCCTAGATAGGGCCAGGATGACGCTGAGACCTGGATGATCAAAAGGATTCCAGGGTTTGCTGCTTTGGCCACAGTATCTGTTTCTGTCAATCTCAACTGCTGCTGGACAGCTTTCAGTGGACACAAATACAAGGAAAAATAATCACACATAGTCAAACACAGTCCTCGCTTGGTGGTTGTGTTGACCTCTGTGGTGTGTACTAAGAGCTTCACTGAGACTGGAATGAGTTTGGTTCCATGCCCATTCAAATCTGTGGCAAAGCTTTCAGTGCAGTGCAGGATCAGGCACAGAATCACCCTGAGTGCAATTCAGACCTTTGGTGTCTGGTGTTTCACAGCCCACATAGTAATTAAGGACAGTTAGACTCTTCAGAATCAGATCCAAAACAGACAGCAGGCTTAAGATGTGCCAGGTACCAGCTAAAAAAGGTACTGAAGACAAAAATATGTCTGAAATCTTATCAGTGTCTTGGTCTAGGCACGAAACACAATATTCCGATTAAACATGACTCCCTGCACCCAATTGATATCCTGAAGAAATGGGTCTGGAGACCTGAAGTCTCTCTTGCTGATGGGTATCCACAGTTTTGGTCCAAACTTGCTGAACAAGACTCACTGCTCTCTCTTATACAGCTCTTTCAGTCAAATTTTTCACACCACAGTGGCCTGAGCTCATCTAAGATCTGTCAGCACCAAGTCCAGTTTCCCACTTTGAGATGTTCTTACCGTTGTCTCCCATCTACAAGGGAAATGTGGGAATGTTCTCCACTGCTCCTGCAAAAACTATTCCACTAGTCAGGCAATAATTCATTGGAGTCATTGAAGCCATGTAGTGAAGGCTGTCTATGTAGCCTCAAAGTTAGGGAACTCATACAAGGAGGAATCTAGGATTTTGATCCCTGATTCTAGGACTGTTCATGTGTTTTATTGCTTAATGTAAAGCTTGGGAGCAAAGGCCAGATCTCAGGGCTCTCCTTCTTAGGAAAGTTAATTTCTTCCAAGTCCCACCTTTGATACCCAAATCCCTTATCAGAGCTCTAACAATTTTGGAGTTCAAATATTTTTCACAAGGCTGTGGATCTTCCCTGTACCTCTGCCAGGTGTACCCCTGGAAATGAATGGGTTCTATCTTTAGACAGAAAGACTACCTAAATTTTTCTACATAAACTCAAACTTTATTTTGAATCTTTCTTTGAGTTTTGTATGAAGTCATTCTACCTCAGAGGGCATTAACTGTTTTGTTGAACTTTAGTGTAGTTATGGCAGTTCTCATGGGTCCTCCATTATGACTCACAGTATCATGTTCTTTCTTTTGTGTCTAGTAAGGAGTTGGCAAGTTCTCCTCAGCTGCAGCATAAAGAAACCTTTAATGCTCTACTTAAGCTGGGCAGAATTTAAGATCCACAACTGCTCGTAACTGAGGTTACTGCCATCACAAAATACACTGGATGGGACTGTGTAAAGGGGAGTACCTGATCACAGTGTTGGATAGAAAGCGGAATGAAAGTAAATGAATAAAAGGGATGAAAAGACAAATGTAAAGTGAACATATCTGTACAGGAGCCTAAAAGAAACAAGCCATGCTGGGACTTCTATTTCTTTTTCATTGTGATAGCTGATTTGTTATTTCTGCTGAGAAAGGTTAGAGACACAATTTTCAGGAGTGATGAAAAAACAGGAACTTCTCTGTGTAATGAGGGTCTTGCTGTGGTGTTACAGGTAGCAGTTGCTTGAATTATCAATATCATAAGTCTTTGCACTGGTCTATGTTATAGAAAAGAGAGATCACAAGAAAGAAAATGTACATTAGCCAACTGGTTTTGTGATAAGTTCTGACACCATAGAATGCTTTTTATTTTTAGCAATGTCAAATTACATTTATCTGTAGGTTTTCTTGCTGCCCTCATTTCAGCATGTGGTAATATCAGTAGCAGCTTTCACTCACTGTGTGGTAGAGATGCAGTTCTGAAGTCATAGATGCTTTGAAGACTCTGTATTTTGTTTCTTGAGAAAAACATCTCTGCAGTTGGAGAAAAGGGATGGAAATATTTTTCTGGTCTTATATTTTGCTGGTTTCATAAAAGCCTACATTTTGACTTGAGGATATGGACCTTTAAATGAAGTAAACTACTGCCATTATTAAAAACACCTTCCTGGAAAGAATTCAGAGATGTTCAAGACTATTCTTTTTTTTTCCCCTGGCACTGTATTCTAATTAAATCTCAACCATTTCTTGTGTAATGTTTTTAAGGTCACTAGCTTGGCTGGGTATTTGGTAATAAAAATTACACCCCATGTCTGCAATAGGACCACTAATTTAAAATAGCCATTTGATTCAAACTGACCTGTTTGCCAGCATAACTAATGAAGTGTCACTTTAATATTTAAAGTGCTGTTCTTTCAAGGTAATTGCTATTTACTGGTAATTCTTCTTCATTTGATGGTTTATTAGGTACCTATAGGAATTTAAATTGGGCAACTGAAAAACTGTAATTGTCTAACTAGTGTAATTCTTTGCTATAAATAAGTCTGGGCACCTGTTTAAGGAAGGTCTTCTGTTTCTGTTTTTAAGGAAGTTTTTTGTTTCTGTTTTTTTACACCATGAAAGAATGGGGAAGGCTGATTTGGGAAAGAGATTTTACGTATTAATAAGATATTAGGAAAGAGCCAGCAGAAGGTGCTGACATCCAAAGGAATGCAGGGACTTGTTTTGGCTAATTCTGCACCCACCCACATGGGCGTCAACATTCCACTCAAACATGGCAGGACTTTGCCACTCCTTGTGGCAGGGGGCATAGATTTGGGGGTGGAGGAAGAGGGAGAACACCCAGGAAAGAGTTGGTCTTAAAAGTAATGGTAGAAAAGGCATAAAACCAGCATTCTCTTAGAAAAGAAAAATTGTAGTTGGAAAGAAAATGTAGCTGGTAAAATAAATGCATCACTTACTTGTTCCTTTTCTGTTCTAGCTTGTTAGTGAATGTCTTCTTTTACCCTCAATGCATCATAATGCTTTATTCTGTCCAAAGAATATAGATATTTAAACTAACCTTCTTGCTAAAGAGATCTAAAGAGATGTGTAGTTTTGTCCTCCACAATCCGATAAATGCAAAAGCACAACAGGAAACACCTCTTTCTGAGAAACTCGTGCTTACTTTTGTTGATACTTGCCTCTTAACAAAAGAGCTTTCTGAGTGGGCATTGCAAGTTGGTCTTATTAACCTTTCCTTTCTTCCTACTTTCAACTGGTTCTTTTTGTTAAAGGTAGAACCCCCAGTTTAGTGTTCTTTAACAATTTTTAGGATTGTTTCTTTGACACATGTGTTTTGTTGTTAGCCTTTAATAGCTGTTGAACAACATTTAGATTACATGACCCTAAAAGCAAAAGTTCTTGTATCTTGCCTTCATATTTTATTGGTATAATGTGAGTGCTTCATTTATTTGTGAATTCATCATTTTTGCATCTGTAGATTGGGAGCTAAGAACCAAAGCAGCCCGTGTTTCATTAGCCTATGCAGATTTTTTTTCATAAAATGGGTATCTCAACTTCCCAATATTAGAAGATAATTTGTCTTAACTTCAAAAGAAAAAAAAAGTTGTAAGCAAATCCTACCATGGAAATTTCAGACCTGATAGCTTACATTTAGTCAATTTATAGTAGACCAAAAAGAAAGTACTTAGAATGGGAAATGTTAGGCGACCCTATCTTTTGGTAGCTTTACCAGTACATTTGTTTCTGCTAGAATTTAAAGTTCTGAAAGATAGCAATAGTGTTCCCGCCTCCACAGATACAGGGCGTTAGGCTTGATTTGTGGCTTGTCCACACTTGGGCAATGGGGATCATTGAAATGTCTGTCTGCACCTGAATTCCAGTCCAGTGGTGTATCCAGTGGGTGGTGTGAATATGCTATGTCATTTGCTCCTAGGTGCATCACCTTGTGGAGACTTGCCAGATGACTTCATCATCCCACTCAATCGTGCTACTGTATTCTATATTTTTGCAGCAAGGAGACAAGGAGACAGCACAATATCCTGGCAATCTGTGTATGCATTAATGAAGTGTCTGCCCGCACTTCTTAACGTAGGGTTAGTAACGATGATTGCTAACATAATGCACTATTTAAATGGCCTGTGCAGTCTAATGTAGCTATATGCATGCATAAACCACAAATTATTTTGTCATGGTTGCTATACTTTGTGCAAACATTTAATGAAAAGCACTGTTGCAATACATCAAATACTGACTTATATTTTTCGTAACTGAAGAATTTAATTCCTCATAGCTGTGTTACTACTGTTTTGGTCCACAAGTTTCATAAGTTAATACTGGAAGGCTTAGATATATGACAGATCCATGAAAAGCCACAGTACATTTGTGGTCAGATTCAGGAGAGGATTGAACTTGAATTCAGATTTGCTGCTTAGGCCTATTATTAATTTAGGTCCAGTACTTGAAAACTGGTTCAGAAGTGGATGTTCTTACTGAAAAGTGCTGTTCTCAAAAGTACAGAAGAAACTCCCCTGGAAAGAGTGGTAGTCACTGCCTCTGGGCGTGTGCATACGTGAACGAATATGCGTGTTTGTGTACATGTTCATGCATGTATTTGAACACACATTGCTTTTGTGTGATGGGTCTTGTGTTGATTCACAGCAAAAGCTGTATACTTTGTTTTTGTGATACAGAAGCTTTTCTGTCAGAAAGCTTCTGTACAGAAGCTAATAGTCAATGTGAAGAATTAGAAGAGATTTTCTTGGCACTATAGAACTGTTTTCTCCCCGCTTCCCCATTCTTCTACGTCAGAAAAACCCTCTTTCAGAATAAGAGGGAAACAGTGATGTGAAGTGAACTGCTGTGAAATGAGCCCATGATATCCAAAACTGTTGTGGTGGGGTTTTTTTCTCCTGTCATGGCATGAGCTCACAAATACCATTCTGAGCTCTTGCAGCATTCTTTCTTTGTAGACTTTGCTTTTTTTTTTTATGTGCAGAGTCAATGGGAAACCTTGTGAAGGCTTAAATAAATACATATATTCAAATTGAAACCAAGCTGGCTTCCAACAGTCGGAGTTCCTATTATCTCATCTTGTTTCAGTCAAAACGCTTGTATGAAGCAATCCGATTGTATCAGAGTAAACATAGTTGCATACAAATTTATAAGTACTCTACCTTGCCCGAAACAGTTCTATGCTTGAATAAGAGGCTCCCCTGCCTTGAATGGATATTGTGTCCCAGAGTACTGAGTAGGTGTCATTGCTCTCATATAGGTAGTTTTATCAGCTGTGGAAGCTACTGGGGGAAGGTGCTGAGATATATCACTTCTGTCCATCCTTGGTTGATATGATGTCCGTGTTCAGAGACAGAAAAGTTGAAGGATACTCACTAAGGTGACAAATCCTAGTATGGTGGGCTACTGGAAGATGGTTCCTGGGAGCTTATTCTTCTCGTGCTGAATAGTACAAGTGTCAGGGTTTCTCTCTTGGGAGGGAGTGAGTTCATTAAGGAAATTTGTCTTTACCTTTCCTTTTTCTCTTATAGACACTTGGAGTTTTGTACCATTTCCTAATGGCTTCCCTTTATGTAATCTCATATGTCAGAGGTCTGTGCAATCTTGTCTCATAACATGGAAGACTGGCACAGCTACATTCCTGGAACACTTAGTTTCTGGTAAGTGGCAAGCTGAGATATGGAAGACCTAGTAAACAGGAGGTTGCATGAGGGGTCTGCTATTGATCATGGAGATCAATAGTTTTCCTGATAGTAGCTCCCAAGGAAAGTTTGTGCTCTGCACTCATCCATTGCAGTCTAAATACGTGCTGGAAGGAGAGAGGACATGCTTGGCGTTTGCTGTGCATTTGGTGTTGGACATTCTCCTGCTAAGCACCTGTTGCCTTCTGCTTTCTAATTACTCTCTAGTGCTGTGCTTCTCTAGTCTCTTGCAGAGAGAATAAAAGGAGCTATTATATTGGTAAGCCATTGCTTAATTGTACTTTTCTTTCACCTAAGCACCTGGACCCTTTTTCACAGGATTTCCATGCTTTGATTTCTCACCATTCCTCACACTTGTAGGAGTCAATTGTGTGTCTCAGATGTTCGGCACATCTATGTGTCCTCTAATCCTGCACATCTCCCTCTAATCCTGCTCAGAAGACAGTACTTTTGAATGTCAGCTCCAGTTGCCCAAACTCAATATCAAATTAACTTAACTTGAAAGATTTTGAGGTTTTTTGGCTTGTACGCACAGCAGCATCTCTCAAACCTGACACAGGCAAGTTTTCATTGCAGTGCTTGCTCACAGCAGGAGCATGTGAAAAGAGTGCATTTTGAGAATGACTAAACATCAAAGTGGTTCTGAATGAGCTGTCCTGAGAAGCGTAATGCTTATCCTGGAAAATGGAAGAAGTGTTTGTGTTATATTAATGGCCAGAGGTCTCAATTCACTTTTAGTTTCCTCTCTACCACAGTTAATAGAAATAGAGATGATAAACCTTTCTTATGCAGACACAGATTTGTTGATCTCTCCCTGCTTAATTACAATAAAGAGAAGTCAGGAGTATCTGTGATCGTCATTCCTGTCTGGTTACACTCTATCATCTCTTAGAGAACTGCATTTTTGCAACTCTAGAGAGAAAAGGCTTTTTTTTTTCCCCTATGGGCTTGCCTAGGAAGATACCCATCTTTAATATGAAGCTTTGAAGCATTATTATGGTAATGTCAGGTAACTGCTCTTCAACTTAGATTGACAGCTAGCTATTAAATAAGGGTAGGGAAGAATGTGGCATCTGTGTAGTGAATGATGCATGTGGTTATTTTAAAATGTTTTTTTATAAGCAGAGACACGGCAATTGCAGGTTTTCTTTGCCTTTTTGATTTAACAGCATTTCAGAGTCTTTTGCCAAACCACAAGTAAAAGCAACATGCAGATCAAACTGCTGTCTCAAAATATTTTCCCCACCCTGATTCAAGCACAAAGGATTTAATTTTTAATCAATTGCAAAATGTGCTACTGGAAGACAGTATCTTTTCCATGTGCCCATTTGAGCCTCTGAAAAAAGGTAAAAACATATTAGTTTCTAAAGTCACTTGATTTCTGACCAGTTTTCACTAAGGTTTAAATTGGCTGGTACCTGACAGCTGTAATGGATTCGTCTTCAATAACAAGCTGAGCTCTGAATTGCTACTAGTTGGCACTGGCAGGGATACCAAGATGAGCTCACAGAGCTTCATGTGCTCCTTTTCACAGTCAAAAGGACATGTTCTGCCAACCCAAAGAAAATTACCAGCAGCAAAAATAAAATTTTCCTCCATACCTTGGGTTTTGGGGCTAGCATCTTTTTCCCATACCTGGTTAATATACTTCTTTTTTTAAATTAATTTTTTCAAGGAACAGGACTGGACAATGAAAATAGTGGCCACCTGCACACAAGATATTAAAAACAAGATACTGACAGTTGTTGTGGGACAGGCATTTCTTATGCATCTCTCCTTTGGTTCCAGAAGACTCCTGTGAAGAGCCAGCTACTGCTCGTGTATCACTTGCATAGCCTGGTGTAAGCATTCTCTAAGCAGAGGAATGTAAATTCTGTTCTCATTATTTGGCTAAGAAAATGGTGAACTCCTGAACCTTTTTCTCTTACAATTTTAACAGAACTTGACCTAAATATAAAGGTTGAAAGTTGCATTAACTTTTTCTTCCCTGTAGTTGTGGTCAAGAAAGGGAAGGTAGAAATATCAGACTGACTGCTTGTTCTTGCAGCTCATCCAGCCTGACAGGCTGGTGGGAATGCCCGTTGGTCTCCCACCCAGCTTGCTGGTTCCTTGGGGCAAAATATGAAGCGGGTCTAACATGGTGTAACTTGCATTCCAACCAGCGAGCAACTGCTTACTAAAGTACTCCTGAAGTTGTTTGTTGAGTTTTCCTTGTTTGCAGCAACTTTAACAAAGCTTGCAAAGTCTCCTTTCAACTCTGTAAGTCATACCATTTCAAGTTCCACTGCAGAGCTAAATAGGTATAAAAGCAACTTTAAGGGAGTCTCTCTTGATTTTTAGAACGGGATTTTTTAAAGCCCAGGATTATAGTTAAGTATCACTGCATATATTCACTGCTGAGTCTGGTTCAAGAGAATGGCTTGTGAGAGATCTCAGGCTCATTGCAGTCTAGACTTCTTTCCTCAGGTTTCTTTGATTTTTTGGCATTGCCCATGGATATGGCACATACTTACAGGTCCAAAGACAAGGAGTATGTTGAGAGGTTTTAAAAAGAGATAGGATCAGAGAATTGGCTTTAGGGTTTTTTTCCCCTCAGGAAGAGAAGATAAATATGACCATGATTAAAAAGCCATTTATGAAGAGGACAGTGATCAATCTTTGGCTGCATTCTCTGAGAAAAGGAGAGATTGACTTTGTTAGCAAGAAAGTTAATTGACATTGGTTGTTAGGAGAAATAGTCATCTACTGAGAGATGCTTAAGCATTGCAACAGGCTGCTTGCACAAGCAGTTGGCGCTCTCTGTCATGAGAGAATTTAAGGAGCAAGTTAGATAAACCTTTGCTTGGAATGGTCTTGGAGTACTTGTTCCTGTTTGCTGAAACTTTTTTAGTTTTCTTTTTGGTCTGGTATTCCTGTGGGCTTCAGCTTTAACCCTGTAAATTCTGAAAAGGAATCGCCAACATATGCCAATAGAAAATTACCCAAATAAATACCATTAACACAACAGGGCATTTAAAAGACCTCCCATGAATCCTCATCCTTGTATGGTGAAAAGCGTATCAATGTGTACCCACAGTGCTTAGAATGCCTCTAGAGTTTATTGGAAACTAAAGCAGCGATGGTATCTAATCTGTTAACCCTAACAGAGAATCTGTTCCTCTGCCTCAGATTGCAAACATACCATGAAGTGCTGAGATTGGCATGAGCAGAGTGCATTTTTATTTGAGGGGAACATAAATCCTAAGTATCTTGTTTGTGTATAATTATTCTTGCCCTGAGGTTGCAGCATCTTGTGCACACAGCTGCATTGTGAACATTTTTCCAAGTTTATTTAGCACTGAGTGCAAGTACTTTACATGTCAGAGCTGGGAACGCTCCTGTTTCAGCTGACTCCACTCCTTTGGGGTGTTGTAGAGTGCTTAGGTGACTAAGCGAGAGGCAGTTGCACAAGCCTGGAGAGTCAGGGAGCTTATTTAATCACATTAGAGAAAGAGAGAGTAGGCGCCTGGGAGCAGACAGAACTAATCTGCAAGGAGAAGCGAGAGTGAGCAAGTATGTCTTACGGAAAGGATTTGGAGGTCAGTGGATTGGCAAAGTCAGTGCACCTTTGACAGAGGATTTCCATATACTTTCTCAATTCGCATATGTCCATACTTAAGAACCTATCTAAGGGCCTCAACTCTTGTCAACACACAGCAGCCAATGGTTTATGAGCTAAACAGGAGAGTTTATTCCTTGTTTGGTTTTGCTCTTCACACACCTCAATTTTAAGGAGATTAGCAAATGTATTGGTTGCAGTAGCCTGTGATTTGATTAACCAAGTACCTTGGTGGTTTCCTCTCCTCTTTAAATTTCTTTATTGTTTTTAAATGGTGCAGAGGGCAAAGCGAGCCTGGAAACAGAGATCCCAGCAGTATCATGGGGATTTTTTAAGCTCTCTAGCCTCAGTTTTACTGAGAATATAATGAACAGGTTGAGGGGCTGGGATGTTACTTTATAGAATCAACCTGTATTGTCTGTCCTTTCTGGAAACAGATGCAGGATAAAGATGTAATCTGTGTGATTCTGACTAAATGTATGCCTATACATATATGGTATAATCATCTAGGCAGTCACATATTATGACCCTTGCATCTTCCTTTTTTTTTTTAATATATTTCCAGGAGTAATATTTTTGTAGTAACTGATAAATTAATTTTATTCTTCATTCAGGCCTTTTATAATACATTATTAATGGAAGTACATAATATGGCAAGTCCAGGTGTACCCATAGACCAGGTCACTATTTGTATTGTATATCTACGGCAGGCAAAGATGGCCAGTGCAGAACATACAAAGCAGAAAAAAAGGAGGAAATGCCAAGAGTGTGCGCATATGCTTAGCAATGCTTCTGGTTATGGTTTGTGCTCATCTTTGTTTTCAGTCAGATATGGGACATAACCTATAAATTAACTCCATCTTCCAGTCTCTTTTCAGTGTAGAGCATTGAGGAAACCATTTTGTGTGTGTGTGTGTGTGTGTGTGTGTGTATAGTATGTATTCCTTCCTGACCTGCAATCTGCAGGCAGTCCAGGAATAGTGTAATTGATTTAGACTTATTTGGGGAAAAAATTTGATCATCATTTGATTTGATGAGGTGACTGATTTGTTGAATGATATCAGCATGCCATGGGATCAGCCACATGAGCAAGATATGTTTTAATATGGCTTTGGAAGTAGAGGGAGCGGTCAGACCTGTGTTGGAAACAATGTCATTAGAGCAGCTATGAAACTGAGTCACATGGAGAATTCAAAGAGCTGAAACTCAGAATCTGACTTGTGGCTCTTTACGAACCAGCAGCAGTTCCTTGTAAAAAAGAAATATGGATGGCTACAATGATAACAGGAGTGTAACACACAGTTCTTTAAAAGTTCCAATGCAGTTTTGTCCAGATGACATTATTGGAAAATCCACTCCTATTGCTTTTTTTTTCAGGGAGTCAGAAGGACCAAGGAGGTAACTGTATAAAGCAATTGTTATAAACATTAAAACTAGATGAATCTCCATGTCAGATTTTATTGCAGCCTTGCAATTTGGGCTAGGTTCTCTGAACTTTGCTAACCTTGGCAGATCTACAGGGAAAGCCTACAAAATCCTTGAGTTCAAAGCAGGCAAAATATATGACACCTTTTGAAAGTTTGGCTTTGAGTGTTGAGTTTATTTGAACTTATGTTAACCAAAGCCAATAAAAAATGGTTTGCATGAGCTCCTGCAAGGTGAAATTCCAGCAAGCAGAGGGAATGAGAATAGACAGCCTGTTTGCCAAACGCGGTTATTTTTATTTGTGTTCAAGGAAGAAAGTTGATAAGAGTTTAAGTACTTTTATATTTGAGTTAAAGTAGGAATAAGGAAGACTACAGCTTAGGGATATTATGTAAAAAGTATTATCCCCATGTGAAAATATCCCAAGCAACCTGGACTGTATCTATTGGGTCATAACCCAAAAGAGTCCTCTTTCTGGACAGTTTATATTTCATTATGCTGATACCTGGGACTACTGAGGAAGACAATAAAGCATAAGGCAGAGATCAAAATATGAATAGTTAATAGCTATATTAAAAAAAAAAAGATTAAAAAGAAATAGAAATGCCAAAATACAGTGCAGTTTGCAGTGGCAGAATCCATGTATGGACATCATGCTTAAATGAGGTGCTAAGGTTTTACTTGGTAAGAAATGAGCTTGAATAGCCAGGAGCCAGGGCTAGAGAGAGGTTCTATGGGTAAAGAATTAAAGGCTGGGGGAGAGAAGGATTTTTTTTTTAATTATTTTTATTAAAAGCTCTGGGAAAGGATGATAGATGAGGATGACTACTGAGGTGCAACAGAGATAGCAAAACAATTGTGGATATAACTAAGAAGGTTGCTGGTTGCATGTTATCCTCGAGTAGGCAATTCACATAAAGTATCCGGGTATGACGTATCAATGAACCATGTCCCATAAGAATAAATCACGAGACTGCAGTTTCACCTGGAAATGGTGGGAGAAGTTTAAGTGAGTATTTAAGGATATGACAAAGGAGATGGGGCAGGGGTCTGTGTGTGTATTTGTAGATTTGGAAACAATTACTGAAGGAGAGGGTGGGGAAGGAGAAGAATAGCCAGACTAGAGGTACTGGAGCATACCTGACTTGTGAAAGATAGACATAAAGGTAAACAGTGTGATGTTACTGTAAGCCTTTAATGAGATAAATAAGGTGAGATAATATGAGTTAAATAACCAACTTAATAGAGCCAAAGATATTCTGGGGAAGTATGATTGCTGAGGCAGTGTGGTGTATCTGCCAATGACCTCAAGAACTGGATTTGGTAGATACAGATCTTGCTTATTAGAGGTCTGTCATTATGGGAGGCTTTGACTTCCTTGATTATACAGGGGAACAAATAGCTAAATTCAGGCATTTCTCAATGCAATAACCAACAGCGTTCCTCACCAGTCACTGAAACAGCAAGAGGCAATACTTTTTTTAGGTCTGACACTAAGTTGTAGAATGAAGCAGAAAATAACTGGGCTTTGAGGGATTTCAGTTTCAATTAAAATGAAGGGGAAACAAGTGCAGGTCTATAGCTGAGCTTTTCAGCTCCAGGTGGATGGCATTTGATACATATAGGGAACTAGCTAAAGCCTGAAGAGCTCAAGAGGACTGGATTGTAAAGCAGGTCTGGCCCTTCTTTGAATCAAAGGTGCAAAAACTGTCTGAAAAGGCATATCTTGTGAAGTGAAAAACATGGAAGAAAAGTTAACAGGTATGACTGAATAAGGAGTAGAAAAATAAACAGGTCAGCAAAGAAAGCCACATGTGAGAGGTCAGGAAATGTGTGGGTAAAATAAGAATTGGCATGAGTCAAGCTGAGTTTGACTCTGCAAAGGAAATTAAAACAAATAGGAAAAGGTCCTTCAGCCAGATAAATAAAAGGGAAAACAGAAGGTAATTGGGCATGGCCCAATAATTTATCAGTTACTTTGTTTCTGTTTCAGTTAGGATGCTGATTCTGACTATTCAGGCATAGCAGGTTTTTAGTGCCTATGGAAACCTGGAAATTGAAATGGCTTCAGCCAAAGTGGGAGAAAAAAACTCGAGTTAAATAATGGAGAAAGACTGGATCATTGTCGCCTTGGTATCTGGAAGGAACTGACGCGTAGTTGCAGGCTAGAGAACAATATTTTCAATAGGACTTAACGCGGAAGGAAGACACCATTCAGCTGGATGTAAGTCTGTCTTTGATGAATGGGCAAGGACAGCCCTGTTGGAGTGCATGCTATTTGTAGCAGCTGTCCTATGCTTTTAAAAGGTAAGAATAGGGCATACGGTAGCAGAAAAAGGAAAGATAACACAAGAGGCTAGATCTAGCTAGATTAGTTAAACCTAATCACTTTGATAAAAGCACTGGGGTTTCCAGGCATGGAAATGCAGTCCTCCTTGCTTAGCTTCTAGTATGCTGTACCACGTGAAACTGAGAGACACGCTGGGTAATGACAGAAAAATTGTGACTAATAGGAAAGCTAAAAGGAAGGTTTAAGTGAAAAAAGACCTTTCTGACTGGAGGGAAGTTGCTAATGAAAGCTCTTGATGATTGATTTTGGGACCCGTCTTCTGTGCTAATTTTACTAGAGACTGCTACTTAGAAAATGGAAGTGTGCTAGTGAAACTGGCTGCAACAGAGTTGGGAGGTAACAGTAGAACGACTAAGCACCTGGAGAACACATCAAGGCATGAGAAACACAGAAATAAGTGTGAGATTAGTTAAAGTAAAAATAAATGCAAGGCCCTTGCTAAAAGAATTTGTGCTGGAACTGAGGGTTCACCAGTCTGGAGTAGCTGAAGAGGAGGAAAACACTGCTACAACTGAATGTGTGTGCTGCATGTGTGTCAGTGAAACAGCCATCCAGGTCCTGGAGTGTGTCAAGCAGGTTGTTTTCAGTATGCACATGTATAAATGCTACTATGCTACACAGTCTGACTCCTAGGGTGGGATACCAGCTGAGGGATTTCTTTAATGGCAGGCATTTCTGATTTGTGTTCAAATATGAATGCAGCCATTTACATGCGTTACTCACCCTGTTCCTTCTCCTTTGATGCTGATCCTGGGATTTAGAAGAGCATGGATCTGTCCAATGTTTCTTAGTTTGAAGTTTGGTATTGACTGTCATTGGCAAGTTGTATTTTTAAGAAGCCTGCTTTGAAGTGTCAGATCTTATCCTAACTGAAATCCTCTTACCTGTTATGGGATTTGTCAGACCAATTCACTCAGGATGTCTTGGCACAAGAAGATGTACCATTGTTGACAGTGGAGAGGAGTTCCTTGGGCTCTAGCTAGAGGCAGATAAAGATTAATCAGCTTTAGTGCTATACCCATTCCTCTTCTCTGCTGTCCTCTCTTCTTCACAGGACATTTTTTTTTCCTTTCCAGTAGTAGCTATCAAGATAATATGAAAGACTGATAATATCTAGAGTTTATCTTTTCAGTGTTTCATCACATTTTGAAATACTAGAATAGAAACTGTCTCCACCTCTATCTCTCTCACTGCTGGGCTGCATAATCCCTCCCCTTGGGCTAAGACAGTTCACAAGATCAGTTGCAAAACCAGATTCTGCCACATGTTGAAAATTAGCTTCCATTTGTACCCCTTTTCTCTTGTATGTGGATGATGTACAGTGTAGTAAATCTGGTCAAGTCTACCTCACTGCTGGTTTTGATTTTTCCTTTAGATAAGCAATAGATTATGTTCACCATAAACATTCTGTGTTTGGGCAAGAGTGGTTTCTTCAACAGGAAGATGAAAGTAATCAAGCCTGGCTTGTGGTGCTGTATAACTTGCAGCCATAAGGCCTATGATGGAAGGGGAGAATTCTGAGTTAATTTTTGATCCTCTTGTGCTTTTGAGAGAGGAGGGACGTTTTCTGCTTTGGCTGAGTTAGCACCCAGAAGTGTCTGTCACTTTCTCTATGTTTTGGAGCAGGCCCATTTGTTCCCAGTCTGATCTGCTGCCATTGCATGCAGAGTAGGTACAGCTGAGAGGAATGCAGAGGATTTCAGTTGTTTGAGAACAGGTGGGTGGGGGCCTTCATAGTCCATGAATTCATTAAAATTCCACGTTGTGTTGCAGTGTAAATGCGTGGGCCTTAATATGCAGGGCTCCAACAGGTAAATACTCGAATCTTGGATACAAGACATAGCAAGTTTTTACCTGCCCTTTATCCAAAAAGCTCACCAAGTACTCTATACCCACCCAAAAGGCAGTGTTCACCGCTACCTGAATATAATGCAAACTGATAGACACAAGCACAGATTAGGGGCAGCAATTCACCTTTAGATGGATATCTGCCACGAGAGTGTGCATTGTTTACACTTAAGAAAACACATTCTCTGTTTTGAAGAAATTAGACACTTTATGTTGCTGTTCTCTTTGAACACACCTTGCTTTGCTAACAGCATCTATTTGTGCTGTGAATTGTATAAACAACTCTCAGTACCTCAAGCCGCTTTCTCAAACTCCTAAAGTCACAACGTATCCACTGGGCAAGTAATCCCACTGATCAGAAGCACAGAGAGTAGGGGCCAAAAACTGCCTGCAGGCACCCTGCCTTTTTGCACTCTGGGTGAACCCTGAGAGGTAATTTGTCCCTTTTCAGGCGCAGTCTGCTCCATATGCTGCGATCCTCTCATACCGAAGCTGGTAACTTTGCTCAGGGCAATTTCACTGTAGACCTGACTCTGCAGTCACCAAGCCCACAGCAGTGCTTCTTGCAGCAGGCGTGTGACTGAGGGAGCCGTGGTGCTCTCCATCCAGCCTCATCATCCACATGCAGTACAACAACTTGGGACTGAATTTGCTCTTCTTGCCAGCACGTACCTGAATGTGCAAAAGTGGCTCCTGAATCCGTGTGGCACAAAAAAGGCACAAAAAGGTACCCTCAGGAGCTGTGCCTGCCGTAGCTCTCACAAGTTCATCTGTAGCTGCAGTTTTCCACAACTTGTGAGGTATCTGGAGACTTGTTCTTCAGTCAGCATTCCTCTTTCCTAGTTGGTTGCTCCTTTCAGTGGGACAAGTCAACTGGGGGTTGTGAAACCACACGCTTTTAGATCTCTTCCATTTATTTCTCTTTTTAAAAATAAAATATTAAAAGAGAGCTGTGGTCACAGAAAAAAAAATAATTTCTCTACTGTAACAAGGGAATGAAAACATCTGCATGAAGAGAAAACACTGAAAGTAGAGGGCTATGTTATTCTTTGGAGAGAATGTTGGGATTAAGGTTTAAAAAAACTTTTTTCTTTTTAAGGCATCCAGTTTCTACTGCTCTCAGTTACTTCAGGGATCAGACATTTAGAAGATATTTTCTTGATCTGACTTTTTTTGCAGGACCTGAGTATTTTGAAAGACTTCCTGCACATACATGCCAGTTATTTGATCTGATCATTGTTTTAATAAAACTATTATTTAACTAACCACGAGTTAATTTCTTTGGCCCTCTGGGAGCCAGCCACAAATAGTAGCACGTTATTGTGTAACCTGGCTAAAGCTGAGCTCCTTGTCTTCCGTGCCAACTCCCACCATTGACAAAACCACTTACAACTTTTTTTTTTTTTTTATTAATGGGGTTAGACTATTAAGAAAAAAACCTTGCAAGATCTTTTAAAGTTGTCTTCATATAACCTTTTCCTAATCACTTGCCATTTGATTTTTTTGTGTCCAAGAATGTAAATAGATGCTGTGTAAGGACAGAAGGGATTGTCTGAGATCTGTTGTGTTGAACAGTTGGCAAAAAGAAACACTAACCATAACTGGAGTGTGTCTGGCCTCTACTTCAGTGAGAGGATATTAGAAAACTCACTGAAATTGATTCCTTCCAGTAACCTGCAAAATGGTCTAACTTTCAACGAATTTTCCAAGAGGGGAAAAAAGTTAATCGAAATAAAAGGGTGCTTTATTTAAACTATTCTGGAAAATTTTGGAATTTTGGTCTAGGAGTGGGTAATTTTATTTTGCATTCTCTTTGCAATTCTGTTTCCATGAATGTGTCCATCTGTGACAGACCAGGACCTGGCAGCAGTGCTGGAACAGCAGATGAGATGGCAGCCACAGCCTCTCAGTTGTACCCATGCCAGCCATGCTGCCGCTGGCAGGGGCAGTCCAGTGGTCAGCAGCTGGCAGCTCTTCCATTCTTAAATAAGTAAGAGTAGCTGCTGCTCAGCACAGACACCCACAGTGATATGAAGTGTTTCAAAACTTCCTCCTCTCTTGGTCATAAAACTTTGAAACCAAAAAGATGCCCATGCAAATAAGCCACTGAGAGAAGAGCCATATTTGTTGGGAATGATTGTGTGAGACTATTAAGTTCCACAGTGATGTGTTAGTAAATGCCTGACACTCACAAGAGGCTCTGTTTCTAGCAAACACGTTTCCCTGCGCACAAGCATTAGCTCTGATGTTTACTGCTCACTGAGTCAGAATGATTGTAGGCTATAGCTTGATTTTGCTGGGACATCATAGCTGTTGCTCCAGTGCCATGGAGACCAATGCTGGCTTAGATATTTAGTGTAAATGCAAAAAAACCTAATAATTTCCAAAATGATGAGACAGCTGTTGTGTGAAGTGTAGACAGCAAGTGTCTAGTGTAACACAGGAAACTGTGGCTTTATTTTAAGGAGGACAAGGTGCACAAAATCACCAAGACCTCTTGGGATGTAACAGCCTTGCACTTGACTACAAGCAATTGCCAGTGAATGCACCTGGGAACAGGAAGTGCTGGGCCATGCCTACGAAAAGAGGTTTGGGGTCGGAAAAGGAGCGACACATATCCTGGGTGATAAGGGTTCTGCAGAGGATTTCAGATCAGCGGGCAACTGGCTTCAAAAGCCTTCCTTGGATGGTGTCATGTCCAAAAAGATTAAGGCGGTCTTTGAATCTACAAAACAGGTAGGAGCAGTAAACAGAAGCCTAATGCTTGTTTTTACCTCAATGAAGAGTGCCTCACTGGTGCAGACCACATGGAATGTGAAGTCTTCTTCTGCAACTCACATGCAAAATAAGTTGAAAAACAGGATAGAGTCAGACAAGACCAAGAGAACACCTGTTGGGATGGGGAAGTGGGAAATACTCAGGAAAGATTTTTTTATATTTCTCTGTGGTTCAGGTCATCTGATGACCAAAAAATCTCAGAACAGTGCTGAACTCTTCTTCCCAAGAAATGACCAAATCAAGACCAGGAGATCAGCTGTTTCCCAGAGATGTGTTGTAGTTGAACACAGCACTTACCCGCTTAGTCCAGTGACAACAGAGAAAAACTTCCCAATCTTTTCTACAAAATACCATTTGCAATAAATATTTTTGTCTCAAGAAATATGTCAGCTCTACAGATGGAGCTAGTAAATTTAATTATGCTAGTTTTATCAGGATATGTCTTTTGCAAAAGTAGCCTGGAAGTATTTTCAAATAACTGCATGGTAAGGCCTTTATTTGACTTGTAGCTGACCCAGTCAGCCACTACAGAAAGGACTTTTCTGTGACCATTTGTCAAAGCTAGGCAGGCCTTCCTGCCTCTGTGCAGTAGATGAAGCTGTTCAAGGAAATGCAAAAAAAGAGCAGTGTTACACAACTTGTCCCGATACCACTGGGCTTTAAGTAAACCATAAACATTCCCAGGAATGGCTTACGAGTAGGCAAATGAAACAAAAACAATTTAAAGGTGATAAAACTCTGTTGACATGAATACTATTCAGGTAAACCACCTTGGACATATTTCAAACAGAATCCAGAACGTACTTAACTTTATCTCAGGTGAATGAAACTGTTCACACAGGAGGCTTTGCAAGTATAGAAGGTCTAATTCACCTGCAGACTCTCCTGCCTGACAGCTGTCCTTGACAACAAACCTATGTTTTTCAAATCAGTTCAGGAAGCTCTGCCTCCATGGAGATTTTTGAACCTCAGTCAGGAGGGAGATTTTCGGAGCCTCACAGCTTCTGCACACTATTGTCTGGGGCCAAGCTTAGGTACTGGAGGGATCTCTGCCACTGGACCTGCTCTTGTTGGTGTCTCTGAAAGCTTTGTTTGGATTGTGGGGCAGAAGCAGGAGTTCTTTGACAGATAATTTATATGAGAAGAAAGGAGCCAACCTCATAGTAACTCTGTTTGAGGGTCGTCCAAGGGCTGTTTGGGGGACTGAAGGCTTTCCAGGTTTAGTAGCACTTTTAGGTATTACTTCATTGTTACAGAAGTACAGAGGAACAAATTAGGGATGAAGATGCCCCTTCTGGGTCCTTCAGCTTGTAGGAGAAGACCCATCACAGTGACAATGTCTGTAAGTTTTCCCTCCTGATAGAGTAGAGCTCCTAGTGGAGTTTCCCACTCTGAAGGAGCAATGGTATTTTGCTTTACAGCAGAATTCAATGCATTGCTCTAGTCTTCAAGTGAGGCTGCTTCTCTGGTGAGTGCATAGCTCCAATTCACACCAAGGAACTCCCTACACACTGGGAAGCATTGATATATTTTAATCTTTTTTCTCTTGCAGGTAGCATGATACATGGGGGTAGAAGTTAGAGCCCTGTTTTCTGTTAGTGTTTGTTCTTTCCCGGGGTGAGAATCTAAAGTAGCTTTGATGTTGCTAGGGAATGAGTCTACAACTCATATCCAGGTAAATGGATTTGTCTTAGGATGCTTTCCTCTGAAAAAGATGCTTGTACTGAAAGGGTGGGATAATGAATACACAGACAGTAGCCTATACAGACTGCTCTCTGCACACATTGCTCTGATCTCACTGGGTTATGAAACCCAGATAAACAACCAAGAATTCACCATCCCTGTAGGCACCATGAAAAATTAAGAACAACAAAAACATGGTCTCCTGGATATACAGAAATTCCAAGGCTAACTATTCCTCAGTGACAGGAATGACTGAAGGGTGAAGTTTAAGACTAAAAGGGCAAGGACATTTTTAGACAATGAAGAAATTCATTTGTGTAGTTCACAGAGAGCTTGTTTTCCTCCTTTTGGACCTGCTCACCTCTGCTCATCAGTTCATTATTTATCATGTTTTGAAGGGATACAAAACCAGCCTCTGGGAAGACATACGTCTTGTGAAAGAAAGCTAGAAACTGAAGTGAATGCAGAATTTGTAAATGCACCTACCATAAAGACAAAACTCTACTGATGCACTGGAACGTGTTTGGCTCTGGGAGATATTCAGAAGTCTTTAGGAGCAGACAGAGAGAAATACATCCAGGAAATTACCCCACCATGGGGTACTGAAATGACTTGTATGATTTCTGGGGGTTCTCTGAAGGTCTGTTCCTCTCCAACTACCAGCAGAATTGTCCAATGATCTTCTCAGTATCTGAAAATCTCCACCTAAGGTAATGAGGTGGCCCTTTTTCTTTTAATCTTTATATCTCCTGTTTTCATGGTAAAGCATTTTGTCCTTGCATACTATATTTCCTCATCTATACAATGGAGATATTTACATTTATTGTCCAAAGAGCTTGGACTAATGTCCTAGAATAGTCCAAACTGAGCAGGGATTAGAGACCTGCTCACAGGCTATGACTGCTGCTGACCAAAACAGGGTCAGGGAGCGAGCTCTAGGCTGCTGATCACTCACACTGCTCCACTCTTAACCTCCTCCTGGGCTCCATTTGGGCTCACACAACCCATCTGGGACCCTCTGGGACAAGTCCCTGACTACAGTCCTAACTGCATTGCCTCTGCTTATCTCTCACTGAACTCGTCTTGAATTTGATTCACAAGTATGTTAATACAGTTCAGCTTTCGTACAGGCTTGCTGAAGTCACCGATTTGGAGAACGTACTAGAGAACAAAATTTTTAACAGGTTTGCTTATAATGCTGGCCAATACTTACTAGGACAAATATTTTTCAACATTTTTTGTCTGTGAATAGCTAGCCACAAATAATTCTGATAGTACTATATTCTGGATTTCCATAGCTGTCTTTTTAGTGTTGGTGGTATATTCAGTCCAGAAGTTTCTGGAAAGAGCTGGTGTACCCTATACACTAAACTAAACGGAAAGACTGGAAATCATTTGGCTACAAAAGTGTGCCTAACACAGCTTGCAGTGAAAGCAATGCAGCCAGTGCTGTATAGCTGGTCACCTAAAGCCCATGGCTTTGTTCATCTGGCCTTGTTGGCTAGTAAAGTTTTGGAGGATTTATACTAAAACTCTCTTTTTCTCTCATTTTCCCCTTTGATTTGATACTTTCTGATTCTGACAAGAGACAATAGGACAGTAGGCAAAATATTTTTAACATGACACATTTATATGTGCTTAAACATAGTCAAACGTGTTCTATTGTGGACATATGTATCAAAATGTTACGTGGATGTTGAAGGCATTTAAAATATATATGGAATCCAAGATAGTAATTATAAACAGTATATAAACAGACTCACAAAGATACTTATTTGCCTACCTGTCTGTATATGAGTGTCTGCAAATTTTCAGGTGAAGAAAAAAAATATTAATGTCAGCATGCATGTGAAGAGAAGATATGAAGGGTGTCATGCAAAAATGTTGCAAATTTATTAATTTTTATTTTGTGCTATTTGGAAAATAGTAGCTACAATGCATGTATTAGATAGTCTTTATATAATATAATCCAAATATACTGCCATAATATTGGATTGGAGTTCATAGGTAGGTTTCTTGTTCAGTTCTGCTACTGTAAAGAGACATGGCTGGGTAATTCTCTAGAATTCCTAGCTACATTTAAAATACTGAAGTACATGAGTGTTCATATAGTTTGTGTGTGTATGAGTATCCTGAAGTTTTGATCTTGGGTATTACATGGAAAGAAGGTGGGATCTGCAGATATGAAAAGGCTATGGGTCAGAAAGAAAGTGAGGAAGAAAGTGAGCTATCTGTCTCTCTTCTTACTTAAACCAGGCTGCTGTGAACACAAGAGGCTATATATGCAGATCAAGTTTACCAAGGAACATAGACATCTCTGACTTAAGTTATTTTCCTTATTAAACTGGCAATGGAAGAATTAAGTGATGTAAAATTCTCTAGATCATCTCAAAAGCACTTAAAGATCATCCATGCCCTAGAAAATTAAATTGGCTTTATGGTCAGACAATGCCCAGCAGTGTAATCCTGAGACACAAGAGGATTTGGATTTTAAAGTACTCAAATTAAAGGAGTGCTTGTATTCTGGGAATTTGATTTTTCCTACCACAAGTGGTGTTTGGTTCTGGGATTTTTGTTTGGACCTGTCTGCGCCTCTTACAAAACCAAAACAAGCAGGCTGTCATTTTCACAAAAGCCCAGATGTATTTTTATTTTTTGCAAAGACAGAAAAATGTCAGTAGTAAGGGATTAAAAAACACCTACTAAAATGTGTTGCAATTTTTTCTGTTTGTTTTCCCCCCATTCTACATTTGCCTGCTTTTTTGTGCCGTTCAACTTGTTTGCTTGTAAAATCTTCCTTGGAGCCACATTCGTGCAGACAGACTAAAACATTTTTTACTCTGAATGAATCCCTTGAGGTAAAATTTACTCAGATAATATCTTGGTTACTACCTAACCTGTTTGGGTTATTTTTGAACACTATAAAGCGGTAGCACCAACAAAGACAAACTCTGTATGGTACATACCAGTAACAGCTCACTTCAAGTAACTTACGATCTCTGCTTTTGCAGGAATACCTACATTTTGTGGCTCTCTGTAGATGTCAGAAATTAGAAACTGAAATGTTTGAGATGATCCCCCTAACTCCCTATCCAACATTTTAGTTCCTTTGCACAAAACAAAAAAAAAAATTAGATTTACCTCATCACAGACACAGCAGGTAAAGGATGCCAAGTATACATAACAGCACAGAAGACAGAGGCTACAAGATGAATGAACTGGACAAGCAGTGCTGAGTAATCACTTTATAACCAACTGTGATTAGGCACAGGGCCCAAAGCAAAAGCCAGGCTCTGAAAAGGCCTGAGTGTCTGATTTAGATCAAAACCTCATGCCTCTTGGTTTCTATAAAGCATTGAAGCAAGTCCCTGCTTCTTCAACTTAGAAAAAAATTCGGATTTTGATTCCAAACCTGTAGCTTAGCTTCATTTCTAATAATGCTGATGTTCCACAGATTTGGATTTCCAGCCGTTCGTCCAGATGCCTGTTGTAAGATGGATGCTGTTCCAGCAGAGGCTGCCAACCTGGCAGTACTGCTCCTTCTGCTGTGCGTTACACGAGGGCTGAGAACAGCACCTCTGCTGACAGCTCTGCCAGCACTCCATGTTGGGGGAAAAGTGGGAATAGAGATAAGCAAGGATTTCTTTGTCTGATAGAGAAAATATATTTTTTATATATATCCCTGCTGCTGTAAACTTAGAAGAGATCATAAATCAAAACTTATCTGCTTTGGGAGTGCAAGACAGGCCCTAAAATGGTGGGAAAGTTTTTAAAGGACAAGCAGGTTAGAAGAAAAGCTATTGGGCATAAGAAAAGACCACGAAGAACAAGTCTGGACACGTTAGTCAGAATGAATTGAATTATTGCTATGCAAATCTTAAAAAGAAAAAAACCTCTATTAGGCTCCACAGACCTATTCCCTTAGAGGAATTTCTGTTGTGCAGGATATTTTGGGTTGTGTTAGGAATACTATAAAGCATAGTTGTCTCCTCTGTGGTGCTGAGGTCTTTACCCGTCTGCTCACAGAGAAGAAGCCAAGGCCTGGAGAGCTCAAATGACTTGACAATGTTCATCTGCTGAGTCCTGCTGGGGCAGGTGCAGAGAACATTCCTAGGGCTCTGCACAGGAACCCTCCTCTTTGGGGGCAGCATGGGCACCTTTTAGAACATCAAACACGTTCTGTTGTGTAAGGACGGTGCTAGCGAAGTTCTCAAGGAGAGCTGCTGTCTTGGCTGTGTGTTTGAACAGTGCTAGCAGGGTTTAGGAGAAAACACCTTGTTCCTGCAGCAAGAGAGGTGAGTAACAACTAGGTGCATGAATAGCTGCGTGCAATGACAGGAGCTGGCCTAGCCAGGTATGAGGGCATGTCAGCTGGGAAGAAGTTGGAATTTCACCTTTTGGTGAGCTTTGTGAAAATAGGGGATTGATTCTACTCTTGGTTCAAATAGTTTTTAACTTCCATTGATTTAAAGGCTGGAGAGGCAGGACAACGGACATAGGAATTTAGAGTCAGCTTCCATTTCTTTTCTTTCCTTGTATAAGGACTTTATTTCAAATACAATTGAGGAACAGTTCACACAGTAAGAAACTGTTCCTCCAATAAGTTGCTGGTAAGATAGGATAAGCTGTATAGTTTTGTATAGCGAAAGAAACTTCCAAGGATGAAGTTTACTAAGAGAAATTCAGAGACAATTCTAGCCCAGGGCATTTTTTTAAAGCTGCTTTATCTATCAAAGCCTGTAAGCAGTAACCCTTCCTGGACCAATACTGGTGCTATTTTTAAGGCCTTTGCTGTATCTTTTCCCTGTCAAATGTAAATAATTTTTTTTCTTCTTATGTATAGGTTCTTTTACACAGGTTCTGCACTTGTTTCCCCTCCAATTCCAAAGTGTAATTTTATTTTTCTTCTAAGGAGTCTAGATTGGAAGGACCAGGACCTACTTTTAGGACTGGAATGCTCTTAGGATTATTTCAGAGAATTGTCAAACTGATCCTACTCACTAATCCCTGTGTGAATTTAGGGAGTTAAATTCAGGTGCCCATCATAAAATACAAGAGTCAGCACTAGCTAACAGAGTAATGACATCAGTTTTTTAGGCAAACTCAGGCACTCTGAAGTTTCACAGAACATCTTGTTGAAGGCCTATAGTGTGATCCAAAGCAGAAAAGTAATTTAAAAAGAAATGTATTTCAGTTGATAAAACGCTTGGTGTAAACACTAAACTATTGCAATTTGCTGAACAATTAAGCTCTAATTCTTTAAAGCAAGTAAGTACATATGTGTTTTAGGTGTCATTGACCTTAGTAAGTGCTTACATGCCTTGCTTGTGTCTGTTATTCAATCAAGACCTTATGGCTGTTTTTTGTACTGCAAATGTGAATGCCCAATTCAGCAGATACACTGACAATCTGTGCATGTGCATGCCTTGCTTACTAATCAAAATGGGCTGTTTTGTTTAAAGCTGAATTAAATTGTATCAGTTTGGTTTATGCTTTCAGAAGCGGTCAGATGTGTGCAGAGTGCATTACAGACATTGACATAGTCTATAATTTTCTTTCTTTTATTATTTCTATCTAGTTAGATAAATTCAGGGTAAACTCTTCCTTTCTCTTGGGCAGTTCCTCAGATTGCTGCTCCTTGCTTTAGCTGGGTGTGCCTTTAGTTTTTAATTAACACTGTTAAATAAACAAAACAATCAACAAACAAATCCTGAAGGGAAATAAACCACAAGAATGATGTTGAAATAGTCATAAGAGCTGAACCCCAAGTTCCAGGAGATGCAGTGCTATGGCTATGGCTCTGCCCTTGACTTGTCCTTTGGATCTAAGTAAGAGGAGGTGTTTGTTCCTGAGCAGAGAGGAAAAAGTGGTATAAGCTTCAGCATAGGAAGCAGCAAGAGCTACTCAGTGCTGGTTCAGGTACAGACTGTGTTTTGGGAGGAATAGAAGGGTGTCCCCCCACCTTCTCCCCTTGCCCTTCTGCTGTGTCAGGTTGGAAGGCAGCAAAGGTAGTAGGTGTCGTTTTAAAAGTCAAGGAGAGGTGACTCCTCAGGCTTCCATTTCTCTCCAGGTGGATCTGTGTCTCCCACCAGTACCCCATGTCAAGAAAGAAGTTCCCAAGGCTGAACTTGTGTCTGTACCTGGAGTGGGAATAAATCCCACTGACAACCTGAGTTTTGACTGTTATTAGGCACACTGAAACAGTGCATGAGAAGCAATGGGCCTGAGCACTGCTGGGGCTGGTGGCAAAATCCTGGAATAAAGGGGTAGGCTAAAGTTCCCAAATTAATTACATTTAAGTAGTCTAACTTAAAACCTTTAGCATGTTGCTAGGATGGATTTTCCTTTGTTTAGCTTCTTTTGGTGTGGCTTAACAAATTTTAACCGTCTAAAACTGACGCTTGGTTGGAGGGACCATAGGTGGTACAGCACATATCCTTTAGTGGAATAATGAAGTGTTTACATTATGCAGTCCTATTGTGAGATCAATCAGGCTACAAGGCTGGATATATAAACAGAATCTGCAGGTGGTCCTTGCGTCTCCTTGCCCAGAAGACATGCTTTAATCCTCAGGAAGTAGGCAGAGTAGAGGTTCCAGGAGGCAGCCAGCCCAAGCAAAATAAAAGAACAAAACCAGCCTGAACAATGCAATGCATGTCAAGCTCATAGCACAATCACTACAAATAGCAGCTGACAGGAGACTTTATGACAGTTCACCCATCAACCAAAATTGCTAAACTCAGGATCCTGGTATTAATGAGCATCTTACTCAGGCGGTACAAGCATGAAATGTGAGGCAGAAAGGGTGGGTAATGCATTTCATGTGGCCTCCAAATGCTTTGCTCCCTTTCAAGCTGTTTGTTATTGGGCAAGTTCTCTTGTGGAAAATCTCTTGCTCTGTGTCTTTGCATCTGCTCTGTTTTGCTCAGTTGTTAAAGCCCCTAAGTACTTCTGCTCCTTGATGATGCAAGCAGAATGCTAATTATTGAGTTACTTGGACCACAAGGTGGGAGGCAAATGGGAGAACTGAGCATTCACACTAGTACCTTCGGTGTGGGGATTATGCTAATAACTCTCAGGCACTTAAGCACTCAAAACAGGTAAACAAAAAGAGCAAAAGAGCATAGCTCGAGCTGGTTTGAAAAGAGAGATAAATGAATGTCCTCTGAAAAAGTTTCTAGAAATGTTCTTCCAGGGCTCTTTGCAATGGAGGAAAGTTTTACTGGAGTAAGGGCAGAAAGATCTGACTCAGTAAAAAGAGGTAGAAGATTTTCAGGCCATGGAATAATGAAAGAAGTAAACATCAGTTCAGAGGAAAAATAATAATACTAAAAAAACCCTAAACCCACATAGTTGAGTTGGCTTAAATGTAGTTTGCTATAGGGTTGTTTTAATTAGACTTGTGAAGCAGGAAAATGCCAACTGAGATGTTCTGCAGTAAGGAAAAAATAGTTTTCAAGCTGAAACATGGCACATAATGGAACTGAGTTGTCCACATGGGTGCATTCTCTTCCTCTTTTTGAAACCATCGCCTAAATCAGTTGAGTCAGAAACTAGTGAAGGGTAAAGCTCAAGATGTCTGGAACTCTCCTGTCGCTTTAGATTCTTATCTAAAGTGTATTTAAGCCTTCGGAAAAGGCTTGCAACCTCATGAGATCTTGGTTTTTTCTCACCCCCCAAGTGTTCACACATTTCCTGATTATGAAACAGCCAGTCATACCTCAGGAATGGGTGGGTGGTGGGAGATGAGGACAGCTTTATTAAGTTATTTATTTATTTTAACACCTTTGCGTTTCATCCTGTCCAGAAGCAGGAGTCGGGCATTTACAGTGTGTGACAAAGGGGAAAAATGTAAGTCTGCTCCTTTGCTGCTAAACTACTTCAGGTAAAATTACCTGGGAAGATGTGGGCAGTTCTGTTTGCAAAACAAGTCTATCTCAACTGTGTGCAGGTGACCTTTTTCATGGGCACAGAGATGTTGCCCATACACCTAGCAAGATGAAACTTACCTGATTCCTTAGGGCGGATTTTTGTTGACAAAATTAAAAATACCAAACTCTACATCAAGACTTATTTCCACTTTCAGCTACTCTTAGATCTCTCTGTCTAGCTCCTGTTTAGCTATGTCTTCCTCCCTGCACCAGTTTTATTGTATGCAGGCCAAGAAGTATGATGGGAAGGTAATATCAATGCAAACTGTGTCACCTCTTCCAGGGTAGCCTTGTATTTCTTTTCCTATGCTAACCTATATACTTAGCTATCATATAAAATTTGTTCTTTTCAAGCCACTTCAGAGCAGCTTTAAACCAGTGAAGTTTTCCAGTGATCTCATTAATTTCTGGCTCATCCATATTCCCCAAGCCTAGGGAACGTTTAGATTTGAAATTCTCTAAAATTGTGTCTTTCTTGAAAAAAACGCATTAGGAATTCCTCATTACATAGAAGTTAGGGAAATCTTGCATGGTTTAACATGCAAATTACAGGCATAGTTTTGTTGTTGGTGGTGGTGAGTTGTTTATTTGTTTATTTGTGTGTTGGTTTGGGGTTTTTTCCTCTGAAAATTCTTGTCCTTGCTATCTATTTACTTAAAGGAGAATTTATAGCATCTGAACAACCTTACCCCAAAAGCTCTCTAGGACAAATCTTGAAAATGCTTTCTGTATTATTTGTGGCCTTCTACTCTAATCCTACAGGAGTGTGTGAAATTTCTGCTTTTTGAGCCACTTTGGGGAGACATTAAAACTAAAAGTTCATACCCTTTCTTTGTGAAGATTTTCTTCAGATTTTATTCTGCTGATCATGGAGACTGTATGCCACCATGCCCTATGTTAGTGTCATAGAATATACTGAGCTTGGTTTCAGATAGGTTGAGCGTTTCTGCTAGCCATTCTGACCAAAAAGGAAACCGTGTCAGGTGAACAGGGTCTCTCAAAACAGTGGCTTTATGGGGATCTCTAGAAATGATCAGGCTTAAGAAATTGTCTAATCGTCTCTGGAAGACTGTCCCTATTGCTCACATTCCTCTCAAGAGAATTTGTATACAGCGCCTGCACAGTTTACACTTGGCTTTTTGTTCCTGGTTGTCCCAGAGCAGCTCAGTTGTTGTTGTTCTGTTACAGAAGGTCTTTGATGTGTTTGGAATGAATCCATCAATGGTGACATGAGAATATATTCTCCTGAACTAGTGATGAGAACATCAGGTACATACACACACAAAAATGACAGCAGATTATTAACTGAGATCCTAGCTTAACATCTGCCCTACCCATTTGTCACAGAGTAAGCTCTGAAGGAAGAGGAAGCAGTAGATTTAGGGACTTTCTAGAATGGCAGAAGTGTACAAAAAGGTTTTCATACAGTAGACAGCATAAAGTTAATTTTTCAGGGACTACCCAAGTTAAGAGTCAAGGCAAAAGAAGGTTGTGTGTGACAGATGAGAAGTGCTAGGTGAGCAGGGGAATGACATGGGCAAAGCTGGGGAAGTGACCAAGGCAACTGTTGAGACAGATGTAGAGCACAGACTGAGATAGGAGTAAAGGTAGGCTAGGTCACAGAACAGATGCAGGACTAACTAAACACCAGCTGATGAAGTTTGGGCTTGGGACTCTGTAGGGTTACAGACAGGAGACAGAGCAAGGTGTACTGTAGCTGTGATCAGAATGTGAAGCACAAAAGTTCCAGCATGGGGATCTGAATAAAAGAAATAAGGCCATCAGAAAGTTAAATTGGCCACATGGAGAAGTGCTGGCACTGGTTTGCTTTTTGCAAGAGCTCAGAAATGAGGATTTAAGCTTAGAAAACTAACACCAGAGTCAGTGTAGTACAATGTACCACTTTACTGAACTGCTAAATTGTCTGTTGTTTAATTAGCTTCACTTGGGAACTTCAGTGAGATTTGGAAAACTTTATTTTGTTTACCTGTTTTGTATTTCTTAACCATGGAAGTCTGAAGATGCTTGGATTGTCTTAGTTTAACTCATCTGAAAACAGGGGCACCAGTCATCCCTTCCTCTTCATGCCCCCCTGCTTTCATCTTAATTAAGACACAGAGCATTATTTCACACAATATCTTCCACAGCAAACAACCAAAAAAACTGTGCTAGTGTGAAGAGGCTATATTTGTTTTAGCAACATTTTAGTGCTTATGTATTTCTGTCATTTAGTAAAGGTTGAGATAGATCATGAGGAAGAAGTCAGGGACTATGTAACCCAAAAGATGACGTGCAGCCCCCTGGGTTTGCAAAGTCTCCAAACCACAGATTTCCAAAATCCAGAAAGATAGCAAAAAGAGTATTATGTTGCTGTATGTTTGCCTTACATTCTTTCATAAATAATTGCCACTGGCTATGAGATACAGCACTCTGATATTGTGCTATCAGATAGAAGTTTGCAGCTGAATGTCACACAGCTTTTGTTTCCATCTCTGTACAACTAATCCAAATGCACCTGACCAAGGAAGCACATTAAGTAGCATCACATATTTTTTTAGAACAGTGCACTGGGGAAATCATCAAATTCTTCCCAACTCCTATGTATCATGAAGAAGAACATTAGACTAGTAGCAGATGTGGGTAATTTCAATTTTAGCAGTTAGCCCCTTTCTCTTCCCAAGCAACAACATGCTTCTCTAAGGCAAGATCATTCAAGGCTTACAGTTGCCGTGTAGCTGCCCAAGCAGAGGAGGAAAAGAAACCAGTGTTTCCTGGAGGGGTGATCCATGTGAGGAAGTGTGTACCTAATGTAGCAGCTGGTTTGACAGCCTGGAAGCACCACTACACAATGGAAGGCCCCCTTTCTAGTTTTTCATGGAGAAACCTGTTTGGGCTAAAGCACTCCCTGGGACGTATAAATGGAGGCTGGTTAGCTATTGGTTATAAGTCAGTCTTATATGCATTAACAATTCTTGAGGAAAAATGGTAAGAATTTGCCACCACATGCTACAGGTGTGGAAACATAATCACATGGAACTGAAATGGCTAACATGAGAGCACAAAGCATATGAATGATTGGACTCAGTTCCTTCTCTAGAGCTGTTGGCAAAACCCAAATAAGTGGAGAACTTTCAGTATGCAGAGAGCCGGAAACAGCTATTGCTATTTGACCCATAGTCAGTTTACTATTTTCTGCTTCTCAGTCAGACTGTTTATTTGTTTCTGCTGCTTTTCAGGATGACGAATTGTCTAAGAATGTGCTGGTGTTTAGCAGGAAGGGGGGTTGTCTTATAGCATGCCCAGCTACCTGAGGAGAAGTACTGAAAAGTGAACTGCTCACTGAGCTGAAACCTTACCCTGTTGAACAAAAAGAATTCAAACACTAAGTAGCGTCTGACCCTGCATCTGTAGGTGTCACCTGTTATATGACTGCATTGAAAGGGATCACCATGAAATTAAATACAGTTTGGTAGCAGGGCTAGGTCAAGGAATTATCCTATCTATCTGGATCCATAATTTTTAGAGTCTGATACTTTTAAATCTTGTAGTAACTTTGTTACCTAAATGATGATGACTGCTTGGGCAATGAGGTTTATGGCCTTCAAGAAATTAACAGAAAGAAAAATTATTACCATATTGTTAAGAGAGAGGTGAGTCAGGCTCTGTAAGTACAGTAAGATCTCTTTATATGTAAGTAGATATTATGAATTGGGATACAGAATCTAAATCACTCAACAAAACTCTCTTGCTGAAGAACCAGGAAGAGACTGTATAAACAAAGATGATTAGGTGCAACCACTTAGACTAACGACTTCTGAATTCTCTGCTTGCCAGTCAGACTGTATTAACTCCTTTTTTGCTCTGAGTAGGTTTAGAGGAAGGAGCTGTGAGGAATAGGGGTCTGTGATCAGTACAGTAGATGTCACTTAGAGTCACCACAACATAAAAGCACTCTGGCATCTGCTATGAAGTGATAATAGCCTCCCAATGGTTTCAGTTCTTGTTGCTTCTGATTACAGCAGCCCTGAAATCCTTTTTCATTTTAAAGGAAGAGGATTCTCCAGTGCAGAAGGTTTTAATGGCTTCAGGCTATGTTGCATTAATAACTTTCTTCCGTCATTCTCCTTGTAAATAGAGCTGCCAAGCCAGCCTTAATCACAAGATACACAGGGTTTGTCTCCACCTCCTGCAGCCCCTCCAGAGCTCCCACAGAGCATGTATGAACAGCCCCATGTCCTGCATTTTCTTTGCCTTTGGGCTGTGTCTGGTGTCAGGTCAGAAAAAGGATGACTCTTGGGGAAGGGTCCTCTGCCCAGGCAATAGCATGGCACTGCGTGCTTTCCTCCTACTTGGGACATGCTGTCCAGGAGGGAGTCCTGTGTGTGACTCAGCACTGGATTCCTCTCAGCTGACCGGGACTCATTGGCATACAGAAAGAATGTGAGATCTGGGTAAAGTTAGCTATGGAAACTTGGAGACCATTAGCATTACTTCTTGCTTTGAGGCTTTTAAATGCAGGCTGTACATAGGGCAGTGGAGTGGTCGGGAAATAATGGTGATCTCCCCTTTCTCAAAAAAAGTGCCTGTCCAACAGAATAGTGATTTGCTCCAAGAAATCCTCTGAGTTAAAAAGAAAGGAGAAAGGAGGCTTTTTCCTATAAGTCTTCTTTTAAATGCTAGAGAAGAACAGATAAATATAACTTAGCTCAAAGGTGAGACAAAAGAGAACGTATTTCAAAGGTAGTTTCACTTGCCAGTTTATTGTCATTACAGATAGTGAGTGCCACTGAGGATACTTCTGTCAGTTTAAAATGCTTCACATCCATACAAATAAGATTTTGTGCTGCACCAAGTATGACATGCTGGCCACTGTATCCTGGACAAGAGCAGTTGTTTTCAGAAATATTTGGACCCTTTTACTTGTAGAACAATTTCTGCATAATTGCTTGTTCAGACATTAGAGTCTTATTTCCATTACCTGTAGATGGCAAAATTTTCTTAGAAGCAGAGTCTGAGAGAAGAGAATTACAGGCTAACTTGAGTCTAACCAGTCCACAAGTAGAAAAAGTGTATGATTTTCAGTAATCAAAGGAGCCAAATGAATTTATGTGGCCAGAATCAACTCAGGGTACATTTGGTTCTTGAGCATCAAAATAACCGTTTACAGGATCATTGATTTAAGGTAGTTTTGATGTGAGCTTATAACATGCCATTTGATTTCCAGTTGCTTAAACCTGCTCTACCTTGGTATTTGCTTAAAGTACTGTGAAAATTCAGGCCTGATGGTCATTATGATGATTTGCAACAACCCTTGAATGACTGAGAACAGAGTATATGGAAAACAGACAGTTTTCCTCTTGAAACGACTTGAGCTTTTTCTGGTGTAACTATATTTTGTACTGTTTGCAGCCTATTTGTATTCTGACTCACTCTGGCAATAAGAAACCTTGTAAAAATAATAAATACATAATAAATTAAACACCAACAATTATTTAAATACACAGGTGTATTGATGTGACTAGGGTCATTAAATTCTCCTGTTCTTTCAGCCCCATTTGTTCTATTAGCAGTGTATTTTAGCACACACCAAATAATGTATTCTTCCATGTCATACCCTGTGCGAGTGGAAAGAAACAAGGTCTACCTGGTGTTTTTTATAAGCAGGAGTGGGTGTGCAGAAACCCTTTTACAGTTCGGCAGATGTTGTGAACTTTGTCAAGCTTCCTTCATGTGTTGTGCCTGGGTTCACGTTTATATTCACGACTGCTACTGTTAAAGTGCAAAGCAGTTCTTCTCCATCCAGTAGATCAATGCATTAAATATGAGTTAAAAAGAGTACTTCAAGGTAAAAGTAATGGAACCACCATAAGTTTATTTCTGATTTGAACCGAACACAAAAGTGAAGGCCTGGTTTTAAAATGGAGTAAACCAAAAACTAGCTATTCATATTAAAATCAAACACCACCTCTCAAACACTAACAAAAAAATACACCATGAATGTGTTGTGATTAAAAGAAGAACATTTGTTATCCATCCTTTAGGTCTTAGTCTTGAGATTTAGAAACAAGGCATTAGACTTTATAAGCTCACTGAGATCATCACAGAGTTTTTAGACAAAGTTCTCAAATCCTTAATACTAAAAAAGGATTAAAAAACCAAAACAAAAAAAAAAAACCCCAACAGACAACCTATCCTCTCCTCTGTCACCACTTCAAATGTCTGCTAATTACAGGAAATAAAATCACCTTTTTTTCTCATAGGCAAGCTGGGTGTGGGTTTTTCCAGATTGATCCTTGCTCTCCTGGCCACCAGCCAGGGTGGGGAGCATGCTTACTGCTGCACAGCACCCCAAGCTTACAGCTGTCTTAAGAAGTTATAATAAATGTTTCTGCATGATGTCTCCCAGTCTGTAGAGGACTGCTGTTGAGAGAAATCTCTAAATGAGGTGAATGCCGTTTTGCTCACATAAGTGTGCTATGCTCGCGTAAATCTATGTAATCTATGTAAATGTGAAGTTGAACATACTACTTCTATAAAACTGATTTCAGATTGTCACATATTGCCTCAGAATCACTAAGTCTCTCAAACAAATTATGCAAGTGTAAATTAATGCAGCTTCACTGACAGAACTGCACTGATTTATACCTACACTGCTATGGCCCTAAAGCATTCTTTTTTTTTCCTTTTTTTTTCCTTTTTTTTTTAAGGTAGTTAAGCCTCTAGCCTACTCTCCAGAGAGATTTACATGAAATTACCTTTAAAACATTGTATTATAAGGATTGAGAAATCAGTTTTACAGTAGAACAGTGTGAAATTTCCATTACAATGGAGAAAATCTAAATATTTTATAGCTATTTTCATTACACAGATAGGTGTGGTTCTTACAGTGCTGTTTCCCCGTGGGGGGAGGAAAAAGCTGCATAAGTTTTTTAACTACAGAACTATGAACATGTGCAGTGAAATCAGTTGAGAGATTTGAAATCCATGTTTCCTTTTATCTTTAAACAAAGCAATTAAATTAAACACATGTACATTAATATAAAGTTACAATTATGATCATGAAGTCTTTTCATATCAGTGGCAGAATTCCCATTCTGTAATGATGAAAGGCAACACTCAGGATAAAAAATAGCAACAGGCGACTTGGCAAAAATCTCTGTTTTCCTCCTGGGACTCTAAGGGAAAGCAGCCTGAAAGTGCTATCACTCTATAGCAATGATGGATAAAAGGCATGTTTATGCTTGCAATAATATGATGACTGATTTTTCTGTTGGAAGTGTTATAGAAAATTGTTGCTGATTACCACCCCTTCCCCACTTCACACACACAGTTTTAGGTTGGTTTTCAGGTAGTTCTTTTTTTCATTTTTTTTTCCTCCATGAAAAATGCTCAGCATTCAGGTTTTTTTAGAACTGTTGTACTTGTTAAGAAGATGATTGCTCTTTGGAAATTTGTAGCTTGTGAGTTCGCGTTCCTGTTCTCTTGGATGGATCAGGCACTAAGTCTACTTCTGTCCTTGCACAGAGTGTTACCTCCATATCCAAGACTTAGTCTGATCAGGAAGCTCAATCAGGGCTACAGAAAAGACATGGGAGCAGTCTTCTGGCTTTCTAGAGTACAGGGCTTTAATCTGCTCCAGGAGGTAGCTCTCTGCACTGATTAGAGAGGGAGCCTGGACAGCTAGTTTAACCCAGACATCTTTTAAATGGCTAAAGCCAGGTGAGATGAGTCCCACTATTAACCTCATCTGTTTCTCTCCCTGTATTCCTGAGGGGAATCCATTTAGTTGAAAAGCAGCTGGCTACAGAGTGGGGAATGCAGTGGCTTGAGGGATGGAACATCTTCTGACCAACAAATATTTTTGTATTGAGATTTCATACAGGTTTATTGGGAAGAATCTTCTCTAAGATTGTAGCCAATTGCAGCCAGTCTGATGATGCAGAGGGAAATGTGGATAGAAGTGACACAGCACTGGGTTTCTTGGCTTGCTGCCCAGGAGAAGAGCCTCAGTACCAGCCCTTTCTTGTGGCATTTGGGTGAGTCAAACTAGAACAGTTTGATATATTATTTGTTGCAAATTAACATCTACTCTGTGGTACCACCTTAAGGTCTGACCAGGTCAGGAACTCAGTGTGCGAATCATAAACATGAAGCAAATGACTTTCCTTGGTTCAAAGTCTCATTAAAAATTTTCAGTAAATTCTTTCTTTGTGTTCCAGCTCTCCAGTGAGTGTTTACTGGCAGGAATGTTTAAGAAAGCTGTGAGTGTTCAGCACAGATGACGAATGCAGAACCATGAGTATTCCCCCCCAGAAACCAACTTCTAGAAGTTAATTCATCAGGGAAGAGAAGCATAACATTCCAGATGATCTGTGTATATAGTTTGAATTACAAATACCAGCTAGTTGTAGCAAATTGTTCAGGTGCTCTGTCTGAACAGGGCAGGGAATACCCATGAGTAAACCACAGCCTGTTTGTGGGCAGACCAGTGTAAGAGGTAAAATCAAATCTAAATTTCTCCCTCTTTTATCACTTTATTATTCATTCATTATAGATCAAAAAAGGAGAATGGCCAGGCTTCAGATGCCTGTGGGCACCTGTTGCTGGCTTTGTAGTATTAAAAGACACAAAGAAACTGGACAATAAATGCTAAAAGCTTTCAAGACTACAACTTGCTTTCTGTTTGTCTATCCAGGGAAGATAGTGGGAGCTTTTTGGGTGGACAGAACTTAAATCAAGAATTCTGGTAAGGTGGCAGAGCAACCCTTGAGGAAGGATACGTATTTTCTGAAGACCAGAGTTAGGAAGGTAAAGGTTATGGTAAGTTTTGGGGTGGCAGAACATGTTGTGTTTGATGTGCTGTCTAGGAGAGTGGGGTTCCTAGCGGTGACAGAGATAGATACTGCTCTTCAGAGCCCAGTCCCTGAGCTTCCACCCACTCACTTGGGAATTCATGCTCTTAGAAGGAAGTGCAGGATCATATGTAGCTTCTAGGAGAGCATAGTCTTTTAGGCAGTTATTATAGATTAGATATGCATTTATATGTACAATTTATGCATGTATGCTTGTTTGTCTATTTCCTCTCTCCCTCCATGTTACTATACCTTCTCTATGATGTCTAGATTGCAGATCCCGTCTTTGGACAGTCTTTGGACTGAGTCTGGGTCAGAATTCATGGTTTTGAACTTCTAGCCTAATGCTGTCACCCCAGTTTTCTACCAGTTTTTTTGTTTCCAAAAAGAGTTGTGGTGTACAATAGCTAGAACAACCACTTGTATGAGCTGTGTTTAGTGGAGTGCATCTGTGGAGTAGTCCAAGGATGATTAATATTCATGTACCACAGACTGGAGTTAATTCTTTTGTGTATATCATAACTGACCAAATAAAACAGTCTTTGTAAGTCCAGGAGATTGTGTTGTAAAGATTGGAAAGCTGTGGAACACATAGAAGAATTCATACCATGAAGAAACGTATTTCTTCAGCTCTTTCAGGCAGTTAAAAACACTTCCGTCCTAGATGAATCTGAGCATAATCTATCAGTTTGCATAAAGATTTTAAGTTTTTACAAAGGCTTGAAAATCTGCTGCTGAAAATCAGAAGATGGATTTTCTGCTATGGCAGCCAATGCTAATATTTGTCTTTTTATGGATGGTGAAATATTGTGCACAGAAACAGGTCATGTTCTTAGGCTGCAGAGAAGTAGTTCCTCCCTGTGGTCTTGCAACGTGTAGTTTGAAACACTAATTCAACATGCCTCTGGAGCACATCATAGATGGTTAAGCAATGACATTTCAGGCAGTGAATTGGGATATTTAGATGTCTATCCTTCATTGTCAATTGTGTGATTTTCTCTTTTAATCTCTTGCATAGTACTCAGATACAAACACAAGACCTTTCACATATGTGTTTGTATTTTCCTTTCTCTTTTGCAGAATGCCAAACTAGAACACAAGTTTATTCAGGTAATGATGGGTTAGTTTCTGTGAAAACCTTCATAAAACGTACCTCAAAAGAAGTATTGGATACATTAGAGAAGTCTCTAATTAGACTTTGAAATTAGAGGCATTGCTGCTTTTTTTTCTTTCTTTTTTTTTTTTTTTTCAAGACTAAGCAATTGAGTTTCAACTGTTTGTTCAGGGGTTTGAGATCTGGGAATTCGTTCTCCCCTACTGTACATGTTTACTGTCTTCCTTCTGGTTTGAATTAATGAGACTTGCATATCATCATCCACAGAAATGTACTTTGTAGGGATTAAATCAATAGGAAGGACCAGTTATTAGCTGTCATTTGAGTTAGTTTCCTATCTACCCTGTGTTTCTGCCTACCCAGTAATTTCACACATCGAACTAGCAGTGGAAATACTGCTGCCCTGTGACACTAAGTGGCTGTACTTTGTGGCACAATGCCACAATGAGAGATCTGCTCTGTTTCTGACAACCCAGTGTAAAGTCAAATGTCATAATAAGCTGCTTAATACCATGTTCAAGATGGACTATTCCATATAATTTATTCAATATGACACAAAATATGGAGGAGTTTTGCATTTAAAGATATTTTTTGCACACTCGTGAAAGAATCACAGAGATCTGCATCTGCTCGCTGAAAAACCTTGGAGATCATCTACATGCTCATGACTCATCCTGCTTGATATTAGACACTGTGTTTGTTTAAATTGCACAACATACTGATCCCACCATGTACCGACTGTTTCCTCGTGTTATCCGTCTGGATCTGTTGTCGTGCCTCTTCATGCATGCATATTGAACAGTGAAGCCAAGTGACACTGTAATTACTAATTCCATTCTCTGGTTTGGCATGTCACTCTTATATTCTGCCTGTGCAAAAAAAAATAAATTAATAAATGGTGCTAATTTCAGCCCATACCATGTCAGCATGTTTAATGTTGTGGGTAAGCAGTTTGTGCTAGAACTTGATTTGGAGAAACTGAGTTTCATTTCATTGCAAATCAGACGCCTGAATATTCTACTTACCTGCTATATTAAAAAAATTTTCTCATAGGCAGTAATCATCAATCTTGATTCGCAGCTGAATTCTCAGTACCAGGAGTGATAGGGCCCAGGAGGTACAGCTGAGTGCTGAGCAGAGGCCTGTTGTCAAACTGCACGGCAGGCAAGTGTCTAGAACTCAGACCAAGCCAAACCTCTGTGTCTAAAATACCATGGAAGTTTCGGTGCCTGGAATCCATTGCCAAGCTACGTGGTGAGGGTTTAAGTGGGTAGGCCAAAAACTACCCCTAGGTGCAAGAGGAACAGTAAACCCACTGGAACCTGTGTGCTTATGTTCAGCACTGACAAACTCCAGGTCATGTTGGCTCCAGTTGCTAAGGACTTATTTCAATATTCAAGTAGGCCAGTGCATGTTTTCCTTTCTCTCTACTTTGGAGCAGAATCAAGCCTTGTAGAAAGCATTTTTTCCCCTTCTGAGTTTATATTAGAAGTGTTACAATAATCCATATGCAATAAGGAAACACTATTGCCTGAGAAAGTACCCATGAAACAGAGTCTTTGAGGTGTTAGCATGGAGAATCCAGGAAGTATCACTGGACTCTTTTCCTTAGGCTTTTGGTGTCCACTACAAGCTAATAAGAATTTTAACCATTGAGGGCGTTCCATTTTCTTCTGTGCTTGTGAGAACAGATTTAGCATATCTTTAACAGACATCATGCTGTCTGCATTAGTGTTACTAAGCATAACAGGCAAGTGAGCCTTGTATACTGTAATCCTTGACTTATTCGAATTGTACTCAGGTTTTCCTGAGTTGCTTGTAAGAGTGTTTTCTTTTTATGGTGTACTTCACCAGACGAGCATACAATGCAGGAGGTTAATCCTCACTGCATCAGAGAACAGTCATACAGTCTATTGCAAATGTTTGGGATCTAAGGCTAGCCTGAAGATAAAGCAAAGTCTTCCATAAACCATGCAGGTTTTGCCAAAATGATTTTCACTGAAGTCCTCTAGTTCTGTGTTGAACTGTTCCAAACAGTAAGCACAACAATCATTTTTTTTTTTTTTTTGGCATATAAAATGTCTCCGTTAGATAACTCAGTCCACAAGTGAAATTGTTTTCATACTCAGAGAAAAATTCTTGATGTCTTGTCATTAGCATAGTTCAGAGCTGGAGCTGTTCTATAGATATTTAGCATTTGGAGCAGTGTGTGGAACCAGCTGGGGATGAGAACATAATGTACTTCCAAAAAAAGAAATCTTTCTCCTAAGCAGAGGATAAGTTAATTGCTGGGAATTTCTTTCTCAAATTCCAAGTGTTCTTTTTTTTTCTTATTAAAATTACAGAAATGTCTTCAGCCTCTTTAAATATCAATATCAAAATGTTCATAAAATGTTCATCTCAGTGAAATTTCTGACTCAAATGTCAATTATTTGTGTTCCAGTGAGCAATTCTTTGTTGACTAAAAGGCATCTGTAGGGTGCTAAAATTTGTTTTAAAGTTACTTACTTGATAGGGCAAGCTGATTCATATTTTCTTTGCTAGGGTCATTCTTCATTTTCTTTGCTGGTATATAAATGTAATACTGCTAATGCATTTATGTAACATTAATTGCATTTTGCAGTGGAATGGATATATGTGCAATGTGTAACTGTAACGATATCCAGCTTTTCTTAGGATTGATTATTTGAACAATTTGTTGTCTTCACCTTGGTGAACCTGAGGTGGATTATGAGGCTGATAGTGAAGATGATCACCGTAACATTGAGGTTTATTATTAATCAGGTAGAAACGATCTGACAACTGGAAAGTCAGATCCATATGACAAGACTCTGGTTGTTACAATGGCCTTCTCAAGGCATGCCCTGAATCAGAAAGTCTCAGGGAAGCTGCATCAGCCCCTGCATCTGCACAGACTGGAGCCTCATTTTGGGGACTTGCCTTGCAGGCTGTAGGGCTATTACTGGCTCTGTTCCTCCCCTCAGTGGGAGATATACATCCAGTCCTTCCCTGCCCTTCCTCAGGGACACAGGCTCAGGTAGCATGCAAAGTGCTCAGTAGTTAGGGCAGAGTGGGCTTCCTGAAAAACCCCTTGGTATCTCCCAAGAATATGGAAACAGTCTGGCACAGGTATGGTGGAGCTAAATCAAGAGTCTAGGTGCACTGGACAAGACAACCTTTAGCTAGCTGTTGAGTTGGTATTTGTTCATCCAGTACTAATGTATCCCACTGGAAACCACTGTTAAAGAGCAATCTCCTCTGTGTGGATGCCATATAACCAACACGTGGTGTTGAATACAAATGCTTTACCTCCATATACTATTGCCTTTAGGCAAGTGACAGCTGCAGGCATATTTGGCTTATCTCCAGAAGGAGTATTAGGGATTTACTTAATCATAGTATAGTTTAGGTTGGAAAATACCCTTATGATCATCAAGTCCAACTGTTAACCCAGTTCCATAACACCAGTACTGCCAAGTCTGTCACTAAACCATGTCTCCAAGTGCTACATCCACATGACTTTTGAATGCCACCAGGGATGCTGACTCCACCACTTCCCTGGGCAACCAGTTCCAGTGCTTGATAACCCTTTCAGTGTGGTTAACAGAAAAATTTATCCATGTGAAGAAAGTATGTTTTGGAGTATTTCTCAGCTTGAAGTCTTTGGTCTCTGTTAGTGATTTGCTGTGTGTTTGTCCCTTCACTACCTCAGTTTCCAATAAATGGGTTAAACAAACATCTGACAGGAGTGGTTTAGGCATTACTGATCCTGCTTAGATGACCTTTTGGGGTCTATTTCATCCTTGTGCTCTCTGATACTGTCACTTTCCAGAATTACTCTTATGAGCTTCTAAAAATGAAGATTAATGGTTAGCAATGAAACTTCTACTTCCACAAAGCATTAAAGCAGTTATGATACAGTAGGATTGCCAGCACCTTAGTGTATATGGAATTTAGAGAAAGTAAATTGCTTCTTATAAACCTTACTGCTGTCTAATTGTCTAACACCTTTTAAATAATGTAGATTGGTTGTTTTTTTTCCTTTTTCTGTGAGTTAAACTGAAACTTCTAGATAAATTACACAATACTAGTTACATAAGGTAACAAATAAACTTGTTATTTATGAATTTTATGTAAATAGTAGAAGTCTTGCAGAAACTGTCATTGCTTGCAATTCAAGTCACAGAATTAAAATACAGAAATGCCTGCTCATATTTAACTGTCCAGGTGAATGGAGTTAAGGGACAAGTCATCGAAAGGCAGTAGGACCCTTTGGCAGAACTGAGGCAGAACTGCTTGTAGGCGGTTGCCCAACATTTTTTCCCCCCCCAAGAGACTTGCTTTGTGTTGCCATTATTGCTGTGTTACGTGACTTCGCTGTTCTTATCTGAGGTGCCCCCACCTCCCTGTTGTTTAATCGGAGGTTTTCAGGTAAAGACACATTACCACATCCATAAAAAATGTTTTGCTGCCATGTGATTTGGTAGTCAGTCATTACCTTCCTATCAGATAAAGCCTATCTGATTTGAGCATTTTATTCACTGTTGGATAAACATTTCTGATAATTTTATTTTTTTAATGGGAATAACTGAAAGAGTAAAGCTCAGTTATTACCCTTTGGAGGCATGCCAGTTTAAAAGGCACCATATTACTTCCTTCCAGTTCTCCAGCAGGATGCAGGTTGAATTTTCTTGTGAAATCTTAGGGCCATTCCTAGCTGTCGCAGAGACACTTCTTTCTGCTCTTCCTGGTTGGTCATTCCAGGCTTAGGAAATAGGTGTTACTATGAATACTGTGAGGGTCGATATGGGCAGAATTAGGTCAGATTTCTAATGCCTTTGAACCAGAACTCTAGTCAAATAAAAGGAAATAAAAGGAAGTAGAAAGTATGTAGCAATGCTCTGCACATTAACTAAAAGCTCCAGAACTTCCATAGAGGCACCAATTGCTAAATAATTCTGGGTTGGTTTCCAGGTCTCTTCCTCCTGGTGAGCAACACTATACTCTTCAGTGAATGCTGCTGCTTTTATAGGAAGGTAGTACTGACATGTACAAAAAAAAAGCCGGGAAAAGCAGCACCAGTGGCCCTAAATTGTGTAGGACACATCATCTATGAGGGTGAGCTTGCCGTCTGATGGAGATCCAGCATTTGCTTCATCAGAGAAGTTAGTTGAGCAGACTGGAGCCCAACAAGCAAGAGTTGATGAGAAGAGAGATTTAAGCAGGATTTCCAGGCTGCTACTGTGAATGGCCTTATCTTCTCTCCTCCTCCTCATATACAGCACCTCAAGATGTCAAGGATGCTGCAATCTCTCTGCTCTCTTAAGAGTGAGGAGGAGGGAATGTGTGCAAACTGAGGCCAACAAAACAAATTGTTAGAAGAGTGGTTAGGCATGAGGGAACATTTTTTCTTAAAAAAAAAAAAAAAAAAGGAAAAAACAAGTATCTCTAAGTAACAGTGTCAAACTTTATTTCTGATAGGAAAAAATCAATATGAAAAAAGGCACTTTTTTGTTGAAGGAAAGTATTACTTTTTCTTCTCTCCTTTCTTTGTTTGCATTTTTGTTGTTTGTTTTGTTTTTTTGTTTTTGTTTGCTTTTTTTTTAGTAACTACCTCAAAAGAATTTGAGGGAAGGAAAAGACAATTTTCATTTTTCTTGCATATTTCTAAATCTTTCAAATACCACTTTCCAGAAAGGGAGGCAAAAAAAGAGGAATTTTTTTCTGTAATAATGCTCCAAGTCTTCTCTTTTAGGTACAGTTTCTTTAGCTTTTTAAATTTGGAAAAGTTTTAAGAGGAAAAAATTCTGGGTTTTTGTTAAGGTTTGACAGAAAACCGTCAATGATCTTTGGCTGGAATTATAAATATCATCATATACTCAATGTTTCCTTTTTCTTTATTCATTGCAGTTCTATCTGTGAATCAGCTTATTCTTTCAGCAGCATCGCATTAACAGAGATTACCAACTTCTTTGTATTCATGGCAGAACTGCTCTCTTAATCTAATTTTCCTGGGACAATGGGCTGGTACAAATATGTAAAGAAAGCAAGTACACAAATTTTCAAATGAACATCAATAATTATAAAAGCTACAGCGTTACCTGCACACAGAATGCATCCTATATTATTTACTACAAGCACTACCTTCAAGGTTGCCTGGCTGTTTTTGTTCAAACCCGTTCTGTTAGTTGGCCACAATCATCTCTAACTTTCTCTCCTGTCAAAAATCTTCCAATCTTGATTCCTGTACAAATCCTGTATAATACCCGGTGTCTAATGTCTCTATCTCCCATTCTAACAGTTAAGCTGCAGTTCTTTTTTTTCTGCCTTTTTAGTGCTGGTATGATGCAATGAAGTGATAATTTCTTTAGCGCAGTTAGACGTTATGTGGGAACACGTATAACAAATCCATTACACAGGACTGGAGACAGGAGTGAAGTGTTGACAAAGGGCAGGGCTTCACGACACTGTTTGTGTTAGCTCATTCTGCTGCTGGTAAAATTCAGTTTGCCATTTCCATAAACTGGGGCTGAATCCAGGTTAGTGATTGCAATCAGGCTGGCTGGCGTTAATGCTGAATAGTATTGTCTTTAGAGAGATAGGCTGGGCTGATTGTGACATGGGATGGTTAAATTCAGGTTGGATAAACAAAGAGCCCTAAGGCAAGACAAGAGTGCTTGTGTTCTTTTCTTCCTTTTTCTTTTTTATGTTTTCCATAAACTCTTAGAGCATTTTTTTAGCATGTTGAATGTTCCCATTATGAATAAATGCCCGATCTCTGAAGGAAACTACTGAAAAGAGAAGCACTATTCAAACGACGTCTTAAAGAGTAACAGTGGCTTTGCAGATTTTTATGCAAAGGTTCTTCCTGATACTTATGACTGAAAAACTTTGAAATACTATAAAATATATTGAATACATTAAACATTCACACTATGGGGTGTTGAAACCTCTTGCATTCTCAATGCACCTCTAGGTTTTCTGTACCTTGGTTTTCTTGTCTGCTGAAGGGGCTAATATTATTTGTTAGCTTCTACAAAGTGATTTGCTGTGAGCACATTAATATGCCAAGAGCACTGGTGTTAATACAGCTACAAACCCAAAACCTAAACTTACTCAATGAGATTTTTAAGACTTTATATAAAGATTTGGTGAAATAAAAAGACTCCAGAAAAAAAGCTTGTTTCTATTTTCTGAGGGATCACCTGGGAAACCTTTTCCTTAATTGCTGCTCTTCAGTGAAGAGATTTACAATATGTTTGTCTAACTCGGGTAGGTAGGAACGATGGTGATCTTTCTTTTACAAATGGTTCTTTGAAAGGTGATAGATGTTCTACTGAGGTACAAATCAGATAGGAATCTGAAGTCACATGGCAGCTTTTTCTTGGAGTGATGAACTCTCCTTTTGTTAACTTTTGGATGCCTGTGTAGTTCATCGGATTGGATCAAATGGCTGTATCTGATCTCTGGCAGTGAAGAAGCATCTGCTTTATGATGACCAAAGGGTAACAAAGTCTCTAATCAGGTGAGAGAGTGCTGGTGGACAGGTGCTTTCCTGTGTCCTCCAACATCTGTAAACTCTCGGGTCTTAAAGGAAGTTTACACGGAAGTTGCATATACAGATTTTTCTTTATTCCCCCCCACCAGCTCCTTTGAAAAGCTGTGCTTTGAAAGTATACCTGTGAAGCTGATAATGCTGGTTTTTTTTAGAACAGGTCTTTTCTCTACCCCCCTAATATCATTCTCTTTTGCAGTTTAGGCTGCTCAAAGCAGTCTGTGTAGTCGTGTCTCCCAAAGATACAATTATCTGCAAAGTATCTCCTTAAATAAACAGCCCCCTTCTACAAAAGGCAGGTATGCCAAGGGTCTGTTAGGTTGTCCCCCGCTACACACTCTGCGGCCAGCTGGAAACTTCCTGTATGAGATTTGCCTACATATACATGCATATACACATAGCCTAGTTTATTACATATATATATAGAGAGGGAGAGAGAGGGAGCTAAAAATCTGTGCATACTTGTATATGTACATATATATGTGTTTGCATATATATGGACTTTTGAGCTAATCTATAGGCTACCCCTGATAGATGCAAACAAAACCCAATAATTCCCCAGACAGCCTTACAAGAATGCAAAGTCTTTTGCGTATTAAGTGGATGGAGTAAAAGAGGTCAGAGTTTATTGTTAGCTCTAGGGTTGCTTGCTCAGTTTTGCCAGGGTGGAAGAGAGCAGCAGGGCGGATTTGGAAGGTGGAGTAACTGGTAGAATAGGTCTCCGATAGCACATGAATTAGGAGTGAGTACCTTGGGATGTCTGTAAGCAGAGGCATTGTTGGTTTTGGTTTTTTTTCTTTTAGCAAAGGAGTGTTGATTTCTGGAATATGCTCTTCTTCATACCTGTTCAGAGTCTCACTTCAGTGTACACTGGGGTACTTGGAAACAAGTTGTTTCCCAGTGTCACTGGTAGCGCATGTCAGTATCTCAGCAAGAGCATGGTGGCAAATAGGCCACAAGCACATCAAGCTCTTGTGATTACAAAGAGAGCTGCTGCCCTTGTTTCTACCCGAGCACAAAACCCCAAGTATTCACCTATGAGGCAAAATAAGGGTGTATTTATTACCATACTAGTTGCTTGAAAGAGCCAAAGCATTTTGCTGGGGGAGCTGGGCATGTGAACAAACCCCACTCTGGTATGTTCCCTCCGCTCAGTGCATCAGAAGGTTGTTTAGAGATCTTGAAGGAGTGGAAGGTGGGTTGCTTAAGTCTCTATAAGATCTGCAATTTATATGATGTTACTTGGACAGCAGGGTCAGATAGAAAGATAGGAAAGCAGGAGTGTTAAATCACTGAACTCTTCGCTATTATGAAAAGAATATGAAATGAGCTTGTAAACACCTGTATAAGTATTTTTCTTTACATGAAGGGCTTCAATGAGCAGTTATACCTGAAGAGTTTCATCAAACCTCGTAAAGGTGGACTGTTCTGGCTGAGAGCAGAGTTTAGCTCACTTGCTGTTCTGAGGTGTATCAGCAGACTAGGAGTTATCAGAGGAATATGAAGGAGGTGATCAGGTGAGCAGCTGTGTGCACCCCTTCCCATCAGCACAGGACTCCTTTGCAAATGTATTTTATTTAATTCCTGCAGGTCCAAAATAAGAACTGAGAAGATGGGAATGAGGATGTGAGCAAAGAAGTGGTGCTAGAAGCTCTGCTGTGTCCAGGGAGGTGTAGTGATTATATTTTCCAATTCAACAGCTCAGGATAGAAAGACAAGAGATTCTCATTTCTGTGCTTGTGCATGCATATGCTTTCCTTTTAGGAAGGACTAAGTGGGTAGTCCTTGTTTTCCTTATTGCCAGAGGGATTTGGAACTGCTGGAGGTAGGAGATTTGTCTTGACAATATAGCTCTGTAGAAAATGAAAATCCAATAGAAAATCAAAATTTCAAAGGTGGCTTTTCTCCCCTCTACCCTACTGCCATCCTGAACTTCGTCTTTGGGGGAAGTTGGTTTATTTCTTTCTCCCTCTCCAAAAACCAGTGTTTTCTGCACCCTGTGCACCTGCCTACTCAAGCACTTCTCTGCATTTGGGCCCCTGGGTCACCTGTAACTGCAAGATGATGAGAGAAAAGTGTTCCATCAACTTTGAGCTCTGTGGTTGGTGTTTCTCACTTCTTCAGTTTGATCTGATATCATTTTTTTAGTGGGTGCTGCTGACAGCCAGAAGAGTTGCCTTTCCCCTGCTCTCTTTTGCTGCAGAATGTGTCCTGCGAGGTCCATTTTATCCCTTGAGTTAGCAGGCAGGAAAGCATCTCTTTTGTGGCAAGAGTATGCCAAAACCTTTCTGATTTTTCAGGTTATTTGGGAGTGTTGGCAAGACTGGCACTTGTTAAGCAATAGCTGGTATGTGAGACTTCTCCATAGCAGTTTACTTCAAAACACAAACATTTTTCTTTCAACGAACATCTGTGGTGGTGAAGATGAAAATTAACCTGAATAAATCAGTCTGAGTAGCACACAGCATCCTTTCAAACCTTTTTTGAGTCAAACACTCTATAGCTGAGTTATACCTGCTTTCATGCCATATTTAATGACATTGATTTCAAGCTATTCATTAATTTTCTGTGTAAATGAGAGAAGAATCAGAAGAACTTCTGGTAACATCTTACTAAGTGAGTAGAAAGTGATAAAAGCAGTAGATAAATGCCTTCAAAAGAACAAGAAGTTGCTTATTGAATTGCTTATTGATCTGGAAGAATCAGTAGCCTAACAGCTGCTAGTGTCTGAAAGTTGTATGCAGCTACTTTTAAGATACAAACAAGAGAAGATTTTGATTTGAAGTGGTGGACTGAACCCTGGAACAAACTGAGAGTACACTGGTCAGTTCTTGATTTCTTCAAGTCTAAATCAGAAGCCCTTCTAGAAAACATGAGTTAGTTAAAAGTAAACTTTTAATTTTATAATAGTATGAAATATAATGACTTATGAGATACTGGAGGTCAAATGTAGTATTCTGGAAGGATTTTTAAACGTAACATCTGTACATCTATGAACAAAATCTCTTAGGTCTTGGGCAAACCAAAGTTAAACAAAACAAGAGGAAAATCAAATCCAGGTTGAGAAACAAAAAGATGAATTGTTATCATCCACATTTCTGCTTAAAATCTGTGAAGTTTCTTTGTTGCTTTTCCAGATCCAAGGTTGTGTGAGTAAAAATTTTTCACTGTAGTGTCTTGTACCATGCAAGTAAGTTCCTAGTTATCATTCAGGCAATTTGAAACCAGAGGTGCAGCATTAGATAAATTACATATATCAAAAAGCAGGATGAATTCTCTGCAAGGACAGATATATTCTAGTTTAATATCAGTCCAAATATTGGTTAGTGGCAAGATAGCTCTCCTAGCTCCCTACAAAAAACAGGGCTGATTACAGACCTCCACCCAGGGATTTTAAGCTCATCTTGGTTATCCAAATGAGGACCTCCTTCTCTGAGAGCATGGGTGGGGACCATGTGAGAGGTCCTGGAGACTCACCATCGCTGCTGGGGGCTCCTTTCCTCTGGATGTATTGAGGAGAGCTGAAGGCATGCTTGTGCTTGCAAGTAGCCCCTCTTGATAGTGCAGCATCACTGTGGTGTCTATTGCACAAGGGGGTTCCTGGGGTGACAGGACTTGTATGTACAGTAGGCTTTGATCCAGCCAGCACTCCTCTCAAATCACTACAAGGACCAAATTCAATTTATTAGGAAGGAAAGTTTTAAGCAGTGTACAGAAAAGCACCACTGCCCCACATCAGAAAAACATAAACAGAGAATAAGCCTCAAGCTTTTTTTGGTATGGGAAGCCTGGAGATATGAAACATCACTCAGTGACAGCTATGAGTTGTTCATGTGTAAGTGGGTTATTATAAGTCTGAAATGAGACTCCTCAGGCATCAAAATAACACCAAAAGCAATCTTGGAGAAGGTAGGAGTGGTGCTGTACATTCTCATCACTTTCGCAAAAAATACATCAAGGAAGAGAATATATTAAAAATTGCTGAGCGTTTGGGAGGAAGCAAGGACCTCAGGAGAAATTTTACAAATGGAGCTCACTTGACAAGACAAAATTGACTCTCCCACTAAACCCAAAAAGGATATCACTACCTGGGATCTTGTTACAGCAATGTACTTTTCATAATCAACAGTTTTTGCAGCATACTTTTACATTTAGAGGTGTCCCACTTGCTGCCTGTGTGCTTATCACCATGGTTCTGCTTTAATTGACTTGTGGTGTGGACTTTAATGGGACCTCAGCTGTTTGTCCCTGAAGAGAATTTTGCCTGTGGCTTTCACTCCGGACATTTGAAAGATCCTTTGGATCTGTCTTTCTGGAGCTTGGAGTCTTAATTGCTGTGCTTTGAGTAGATTTACTGGAGAGTAGAGAACTCCATGTTTTAAGAGTGAACGCATTGTTCACAAGATGTGGCAACTCAGGAGCAATTAATTTCAATATTAATGTTAACTAGTTATTTCAAAGTCAAATCTGGATGGTGCATGTCAGACTGTGCACACATCAAGTGTGATCTGATGCAGATGCTCACCTTATTTTGCTGTAGCTTGGCTGACTTGCATGGACTGAAAAGTTGGTCTGTGACATCTCTGGTTTCTGCTTTGAAACCTCAGTTATACCTTTGCTCGGCTGTGCTGACTGTACATGTCTTTTCCTCTCATGTACTTGCCAAGATCTTGCCTTTCCCATCTGAACAAGATAGAGTACTCTTATTGTAGGATAATGTTCCTTTGCCTTACCAGCTCCAGATTTTGACTTCCAACAACAGGATGTCTGCAACGGCAAATTATAGATGAGAGAGAGATTTTGGCTGTAATGGTGAGATATGTTTAACTGAAAAACTCAGCTTAGAGTTCAGATTCATTTAAGTGAAGGCTTTTCCTCCCCATCTCTTGTCCTACCACTATCTTTCCTGTAAGCAAGAGAGTTTTTGCCGTTAGTAACTGTGGTGAAGAATCTGACTCTCTTGTTCTCAATAGGGAAAGGAGGGGTTTGTTTATCACTTCACCCCATCTACAAAGTCTGGCCCGCTAATGTTGTTGCTTATGAAGTTGAGTGTGAGAATATATTTCACAGCTCATATGAGAGTTCGCTACTTTGACTGTTGAGTTCTTGTGGCTGTTGGTGATGCAATCTTGTTGGGAAGGTGAAGCTTCAGGCAGAGCAACTTTTCTTTGAACTCCTCCTGCTACAGCTATTAAAAATAGGTCAGGGTAGAGAAAAGCAGGTCTGGCTTTCAAGAATATATTAAGCTAATTTATCATGCATTGTAGACTGATACATGTTCAAGGTGATGCCTTAAGGTCCATCTGTTTTTTTGATTTTTCTAATTTTTATAAGTTTTATAAGTAGTTATACACCAGAAGTAGATTTAGAAGCAGCAGCATTTCATTCCTTTACCCTTAACACAGAAGCTACACACGTTCTCCAACCCTTTTACCCCATTCTATGCTCCCCATATCAATTCTACCCCTGGATTCCATTAGAACATGTTTAGTCTCACTCTAAGATAGGCCTGTTCTGTATGGAGAATGCTTATATCTTAGCCTAAACCGCAGAACACAGTCAGAAACTAGGTGACCGTGTACCCCTTGTACTCTGAAGAAGATGAAGATTGATGAAGAGAGGGTCTCAGAGACCCCAGCCCCAGTTCCCAAGGGGCATGACTGAGGGTGATCCAGAGCAAAAGCCAAAGGGAGGATAAAACCTCATTGGACAAGCAGTATTATAAATTGTAACATGTGTACAAAGGGACTTGCCCGCGCATCTTGTAATCTTATGCCCAGGCACAAATTAAAATCCTTTCCTTATCTCACCTTCAAAACTAAATTGTCTCAGAGTTTTTTCTCCCTGAATTTTCTTTTAGGCATCAAAGGCAATAGTGATAGAGCCAGTCTCATAAACAGTAACAACCTTAGTCAAAAAGAGTTGGATGTGCAAAATACAGTTTCATATAATGGGTGAGAAGGGTTAAGAGTCTGACGTTTCTCATAGCTAGTTCCTTTTTTCCTATTCCCCTCTCCAGCCCCCAAAAAAGAAGACAACACAAAAAAGCCCACAAACAAACAAAAAACCAATGGTCTGCCTGCCAGCTTCTGCCTTTCTTTAATGAATTACTTCATACAATTATAAATTAAAAAAGAAATCACACAATAACAAATCAAGATGAGCAGGTAAGCAGAGATTTCAGAACTAAAAGGAAGGATTACCATAGACTAAGCCAATACCAGATGACAGAGAAATTAACTGTTTGGAGCTACTGTTTGAATGATATTAAGGATATTGATTAACCAAATGATGTATGGATAGTTTCTGTGAGATGTGCATGCAAGAAGAATTTATTTCTTTATATTGGGTTTTACTTTTTGCCTGTGCCAAATTGTGCTAAATGAATGAGCTCAGCTCAATTGATTTCATATGTGTTTGTGGAATTTGTATCTCACATTTTCTGTATGTTTTATGTTGACTCCATCTTCATGGAATCACAAGCCAAATTTTTTGAAGAAGTATCAAAGAAATGGGATCTAGATGCTTTTGTTATGAGGCTTGTACTCATAACATAATGAGGCTTGTCATTGTACAGTAACTCAAAATGTTATTTGAGTTTCCATTTCAGAGTAAAATGATTTAGGGTGGTGCAAGAGATTAATGCTGGCTTCCATCTTCGTGTTTGCCCATGCTAATTAGAGTAAAAGAGCGCAACAAAAAATGTTTGTCTTCTTGACTGGACTCAAAAACTCTCCCTTGTGGCCTTGTATGTTCTTTCCCTGTGGTGGGATCTAGGATACAGGCACAGAGGGAAGAAGGAAGCAGGCAAGTAAGTGCATAATCCAGAGGTTCATACTCTGGTCCAGAGGAGGTCATGTAATTTGGAATGGCTTTAGCTGTGTTATTTTGTGGCAGCTAGGGTAGCACCACCCACCATCACGAATGAAAAGGAGTCCATGAGGCATAATTAAAAGCCAGGTGACCCTTCTTTCTTCAAGAGGAATAGAAAATAAATAAATCCTCTGGAGTTGTCATAAAAAGTAAATACAGTGGGATTGATTCTTTGTTTATCGTGGTGCTGGTAGGAAGTTACTCTATTGTGCTTGGTGAGGTTACCCCAGAGTGATGTGAGCAGTGACGACTGCCCAGTTTGGGGCCTTGTCAGTATATCATTGATGCTTTCATAAATCACTTTCAGAGTTGGTGTTACATTTGGACGCCCTCAGGTAACTTGTGAAGCAGCCCTCTACTTGACCAGGTACTTTGATCAGGTAATAAAAATATGTATTTAGTAATTTCTAGACTATCACACTATTTTCCTTTCTAAATTTACAGCAGCTGGTGTAAAAAACCCAAACAAACAAACAAATGAAAAACCTGTCCCAACATCCCTTCTCCCTGTATGACTAAAGAACTTGCATGTTTTGGTGAGGATGTGTTTTGCTAGAAGCATTATCCAAAGGTACTTTCCAGAAATGCCGGCAACCATTTGACGCATTGTTTTAATTTGTTGTAGCCATTATGGTTGCTATGATTTTCTTGAAGCTCCCAAGGGATGACCCTGACCTGTGTTTGAGCTTGGACAGTTCAGGCATCTTTTTGGTAGGTCTGGCAGAATTAAACTTGCTGGCCCAAGGTAAAAGAGCTAATGCCTGTCTGCTCCTGCCACTAAGCTGGGGAAGTACCCTGAAGAAAATCTAGGCTGCCTGCCACTTGTTCTTTAGTGTGATGAGAAATTTGGGGAAAGTAACAACTGTTTCAGGAAGGCTGCTCTTTCCTCCATCACCCCTGAGTGACAGTAGTTCTGCACATCATCTTCCTTCCACAGCAGCAAGCTTGGCTTTCCCAGGCTCTGATGTAGGCAGCTGCTGCCTTAAACATCTTCCTTTATTACCTGGGCTGAGACAAAAAATTCAGTAATCCTCACCATGCCACACATGTCTTGAAATGACTTGGACAGATTGTGTCACTTAGTACGATTGTACCCTGCCCCAGAAGCTTTGGTATCCCCATGGCTTCTCTCTCACACCTCACAACAGGAGCGAAGAGGAGGATTGTGTAGTGATCATGCTGTGAAAGGAGATAAACACAGGGATTTTTATTCTTTTTTGAGATTCCTGGATTGCTCCAGAACATTGTTGCATGGGGGAGAGGGGAAGAAAACTGAGAGACAGGTTTTCTGCCAGTAGTTATTTTACATAGTCTAAGCAAAGGGAAACTAGAAGGAAGGGAAGGCAGTGCATACAATGATCTCACTGAGGCAAAAACAAAATGCAGAAGCCAGAGCTTTGCTTGGACTGGCCCTTTAGCTAGCCTGTTGTAGGGTTGTCTCCAGCTGAAAAGCAGTCTGTTGCTCTTCTCCGCTTTTATTTGAGGCAAAGCGATGGCTGAATGTTGGAAGGCATGGCAGTGGCCTTGTTTCCACTTTAGAGATTAGAGTCCTGCCAGAGTGAGTCCAGGAACAGCACAAGTATAACTTCTTCATCTCACGTTGGCTGCAAGGGTTTGATTCTCTGGGAGGCTGTCTTCCAGGGACTTTTCAGCAAACAATAAAATTATGAAACAGCACTAGACTTAATGGTTCTTAATTGACCAGATCTCCCCTGGAATGAGTGGGTTGTTTACTGCTTTGCAGCCCACAGAATTTGTTTTTGAACTCTCATTTTCTCAGTTTGAAGGAAAAACGGAAAGAAAAGAAAAACAAACACTCAAATTGTAGAATGAATTTTGAGCTGAATTCTGCTCCCTAGTGCCTTTTTTTTTTTTTTTATGTTTCTAGTGGATTGCAAACAAAGAAGGAAATTTTCCTCATGTGAGGAGTTCTTACTCAGCATACCATCAGCATACCCAACTCCCCTCTTTCCCCATCTCTTCAGCATCTCTTGTATAGGAGAGAAGTATGTGCAACTGAGACATGGGGTGCAGGATACCAAGAGAGCTTGGCTGCCAGGCAGGTGTTTCAGAGCCAATTCCACCCATCATTGTCTCTGAGATGGACAGAGGATCTTGGGACACAAGGAGATCATGATTTCCCCATGGGAGTGCGATTGAATCCTTATAGCACTTAGGTATTACAATTTGTTGAGCATAAGAAAGAAATGATAGGTGAATAGAACAGAATGGGGGGAAATGAAATTTACATGATCAAGTTGACACTAAGTTTTATACAGAAAAGCTTTTCTTTGTGCTGAAAATACAGATAGATGTGAATCTGCCTGAAGTGGTTTGGTTTTACCCTCATGACCATGAGAATTAAAGTTCCCTATTACCCCCAGCAATCAAGAAAGTAGGAAGCAGATAATGGAATGTTTCTGTCACCACTGAGGAGGGCTCCCATTAAATTGCTTGTAGGTCTTTGGAAAGGTCAGTCAAAGCTTAAGCAACCCCCTGTTGTTTGACAACATCAGAGCTCAAACACCACTATCCTGGAGAACTCTGCTCTTTGAAAGAGGGGGATGTTTAATTACCTTTTGAAAGCTGGCAGCAGGACAGGATGCAAGGATGTTTTCTTTCCTTTGTGTCAGTTGAACAAGTTGCTATTTTTGTACATGAGAGCAAGTAACCCACCGCACTAGAGGAGACTGTCCCTTCCTCTGGCCTGCTGTTGGGAGAAAAGCAAAGGCAAGAGGATATTAGTGAAGGTGAGCCTGCTACAGGAAGGAAGCCTTGACACAAGAATGTTTGTGGAAGGGGAGACGGAGGCTTATGATGCCTTTCTTAATGCTGTATCAATGTGTCGATTCTGTTTGCCTTTAAATATATACTTATTTATTGGCCTTGTTTTACAGGAAGACATTGGTGCAGTTTCAGGAAATCGACTGCTGTCACTTTAATGAAATGTGCTTTCATCATCAAAGGATCTGGCAAACTGTTTGTGGGAGTTTTAATTTTTAAAATTGCAATGTATCTGCTCCCTCCCAGGGGCAGTCTTTCACGACATTGGCTGTATGCACTTCAACTACATCATTTTTTTTTCCAAGGGTTTGGATTTGTGGCATCTCAACAAGCTAAACAGAAACTGTGCCTCAGGGAGAAACATCCTCTTAAGTAACTGAAAATAAACTTGGATGACATGCCTTTTGCAATATACAAATTCAGCTGTGCACATGGTGGGAATGGAGCATTAGACATAGTACCTACCATTGTAAAGAGAACACAAATGTATGTGTAACATATGCTTGTGGTAAACATGAAAGAGACGTATGAGAGGAAAAGGCCATTTAGTTTGGGTATCTCCAGCTAAACCTGGCCAAGAGGCGGAGTATCCCTCATTCTAATTTCATGTACAGTACATGAAGTAAGAACAAGCACTTACTGTGCTAGTTCTTCGTTCCATCAGCATTCACAGGGATTTGACGTTTGGTGGAAAGGCCTGGATCGTTAGTGCTCAGGGATTATGACTGAGTACAAAATCTAAAGCAGATTTGTCTCAACCAGGGCATGCTGCCAGATCAGCAGGCACACCAGTTCAGTGAACAGGGAAGAGTTCGTGCCTACCAAGGGTTTAGTGGGGCAGTGTAGCCTTGTGTGGACATGATGGTCTCATCATGGTTTCATTAGGAAATGAAAGCTTGTCTAGGAACGAAAGTTGGTGCTATAGATGTAAGAGGTGCTTATCCTTGGTGGAATATATACAACACTAGAGTGGAAGAGTCACATCTAGGTTTGATGTAGCTGTGGGTTTATCTATTCATAATGAGCAAAATATATGGTCTTCCTAAACTTTATTCTGCAGCTATGTACTAGTTTTTTCTTGGAGAGAGTTAATTTTTTTCGTAGTAGCTTGCATGGTATTCTGTTTCAGATTTGTGATGAAAAGTGTTGATAACATAAGAATGTTTAAGTTATTGCTGAGCAGTGCTTGCATAGCACCAAGGCCTTTTCTGCTTTGCATACTGCCCCACCAGTGGGCATGCTGGGGGTACAGAAGAAGCCAGGAGAAGACACAGCTGGTACCACTGACCACTGACCCCAACTGACTGAAGGGATATCCCAGTGCCACATGGCACCATGCCCAACAATAAAAGCTGCAGGGAACGAAGAAGGTGGGGAGGACATTTTGAGCTATGGAATTTGCTTTCTCGAGTAACTGTTATGTGTGACAGAGCCCTGGTCTCCTGGAGATGGCTGATGAGAAGCAGTGAATTAATTCCTTTGCTTTACTTGTGGACACAGCTTTTGCTTAACCTTGTAAACTGTCTTTATCTCGACGTATGAGTTTTTGCACTTTTATGCTTCCGATCCTCTTCCCCATTCCACTGTGGCTGTGTGGAGCTGAGCTGCCTACTGGGTTTAAACCACAACAAGCTAGTAGACCACAATATTCACTGGCCTTTGCTAACCTTGTGGAGATCTATTTACATGGTAACCCAGAGCTCCTTGTGCCTTCAGTACCCATTGGCTCTGGTACTAATGGTTAGCTTTGCTGTGGCCAGGCAAAGCAAGTGATTAAGGATTCAAGCAATATTACAAAAGGTCAGCCACTCATCAGCTGTTCATCATCCTTCACTGTACTGTACACATGCAGTGACCAGTCTCAGAAGCCCCAGGCATGATAGGTCTTGGCAAGCTGGACATAGCCACACCTCAGGTTACTCAACTGGACTCCAACGGTAACCTGGAAAACCCTGCCCAAACAACTGCTCATTAGGCTTGGAGGTGCTGTGAGTGTTCTTACTGAAAACTGTTCTGCTGACAGTCATTTTGGCTAGTATGAAGGATTTGGTGGTTAGGCAGTGTGTATCCCTGAACTGGAAATGTGCTATTTGTGATACTTGGGTGATTAGTTTTAATGCCACATATTAGGCAGAGGGATATTGGCTAAGACAGGTAGGCAGTGCTAATTACATACTGAAAGAGTGCTGCAATCCTAATAGGTGGAAACAGGCATGTGATATATCTCAAATCTGTTGTTGCTGCTCAGAGCTAGTGCAGATTTATCCTTTGTAGTACTGTGCAACTTTGGCTTCACTCATCTGTGACAATGCAGTTCTTGTCATGTCCTCTGCAAATGTCACTGACAGCAAAAAGAAAAATCTCAGCATCTGACTTTATATACCAGAACCCATATCAGGAGGTGGTATAATTATATAACAGGAGTTGTCCTGTAGTATTTAAAACATTCTGTGTAACACCTATTCTAGGTGTTACACACCAGCGTTCTATAAATCCTCACCCATTTTCATCATCAACTCAAGCCTAGCTTAACAGGGAGGTTTGCATCTTGATTGCCCTGTGAACAAGGATATAACCCTTCAATCCTTGCTGGAACTTCTTGCATTATAGTTTGTTTCTGACAAAGTGAACATGTAAGTAAAGTATTTTTTTGCTTTGCCATGCACACTAACAATTTTTTGATGACCCTGTTTAGCAACTAATTGGCTTCTTACCAAAAGTGAAAACACTAGACATCCATTTTCAGCTGGGAAAGCCACACTCATTATGTACCCTGGGCAAGATAAAGCATTGAAGCAGCATTACACAAAGTACTCCAAGCTCCCTCCATGGCTTTTCTTACCAGATCTGCTGATCAACTTGCCTTTTTTTTTCTCCCATGTCTCCTCTCTCTTAGGCCATTTACTATTGACTGAAAGTATGTTTTCCTGTAGTCTGGAATTTTCTTTTGCACTAGATGAGTATTTAAGTGAGTATTGCTTCTTGAGAAGAGACATGGAGCTATGCATGTTACTAAAGGAGGTGTTCACAGAGTTGATGAGAATTTCGGAAGTCCTGACATCATGAAAAAATGTTCTTAGCTAGACTGAAAATGAAACCTTAGAAGAATGTTTGACATGGCTCTAGCTATTATTGTTTCCTTGATGCATACTGTTGCTACATTTAATATGTGGAAACTGGTGAGAATAAAACAGATTGCTAGAAAGATTACTCATACTTGAAATGCTAACTGCTCTAATTGACAGAGGAATGGTAACTTAGAGGAATGGTAACTTAGCTTCACATATGCCAGTGGTTAAAAGAGAACAGTAATTTGACCTTAGAACACTTCCACAGATGTATTCAAAATATGCTTCTCAGACATGACTAAAGTTGGAAAAGATTTTTCAAAATCTCCGTTTGTGGAATGAAAATGCATATGTTTATTCTAATTTAGAATATTTTGCAGTCTTCCATTTCACCTATTCTTTGTAAATGCAACAGTTCTATTGAACTCAGTCCAGGCAGGATGTGTAAGGACAGAAGCAAAAAAACAAAATTAAAGTGGGTTCTGCTCCAAGCATCTTTTGCAATATCTATATGTTCTATGTGAATTTCAGTTTCCTTCCTCAGTAAAACAGTCTTGATACATAATTTTTTCCACTTTGCCCTCCCTCCTTGCTTTTTCTTTGCCAACCACAACTGCACATGAAGCAGATGCTTTCAAATGTTCAAGCTCACAAGGTTCCAAGAGTATACATAGTATACATGAGTCTCTTGGTGCTATACTAGCATCTTTCTGAGGAAGGAGGTACAGCAGCAGAGAAGGAGCTCTGTAAGGCGAGCTGGCTGGATCCCACTGCTTATGGCTCCCTGACAAGTGGGGAGAGCTTGCATTGCCCCTACCATCCAGCTGTTTAGGATTGTTTATCTTATACTCCTGATGTTTTGTTTAGTCAATGATGATGCATAAGATACAACTGGTTTTGACTTCCAGGTAGACAAAGCCTATGAAGCAATCAGGAGTCCCAAACATTTGTTTCTGGCAGAATACTAAATAAACAGTAGCAACACCTACCTGTGTGGGTGGCAATTAATCACATCAATCAACAAGATCAGCTAGCAAAGCCTTTTTCTTTTCTTTCCTTTTGTTCCTTGTCTCCTCCCACCTGCTTGTTTCCTGGTTGTTGCTTCTGCTGGCAGTAGAGCTGGGTTAGGTAAACCTTGTATCCCCTCTTCTCTGATGGCCTGACTATTTGATGCTCTCAGCCCAATTTAGCCTATCTCAGCCTATCTTTGGGCATGGATTTCTTTTCTGTCTGTATTTCTTAGAGAACTGAGCCAAAACTACTACCTGTGTGTCTGTAGACTTGTGTGCACCTGTCCATTTGAACAACCCTCCTGGAAACTTTTGAACTCACTGTTTTAGCTAAATTTCATGGAGGAATAGAATTTTAAAAGATACTAAGTTCCTACAACTTTTCTAAAATAAATGTGCAGAGGAGAAAATAATTTTGTCCTAGGGAAAGGTACCATCACAAACTCTCCTTTTATTAGGCACCTGTAATAAACAGGGAAGAAAGACTTTCTGAGGCATGGGACTATTGGAAAATCATCCTTCAAAGCCTGGATAAGCACCAGTGGTAACTGATTCTGAGACACAAGTCTGTAGTTTTGTTTTTCAGGGTTTTCTTATTTATTTAGCCTTTTTTTTTTTTGTTTTAATAGAAAGGTTATAAAAAATTTGTATCAAAGCCAAAAAGCATTCTTTCTCTTAAAATTGGAGGAATATTTTTGCAGTCCTTCAGCTTTTCTTTTTCTTTGTACTAAGTGTTAGTCAAAGACTTGCTGATGTGAAATGTTAGAAATTGCAGGAACTGGTACTTGCAGAAAAATGCAGACTCTAAGGCAGTAGGTGAAGTGAGAGTGGCAGGTGATGGAAAAGGTGACCAACTGAAGGAACTGGATACGTCTTTATCTCCTGTCAGACACCAGCTTGCCAAGAAGTTGAAAACATTGAATAACAATCATCTTTGTTTCTTGGTGGATTGTTATTATAAAATGCCTGAAAATTTTATGTGGAAGAGGTAATTAAACATTTAAAAAAAATCTCAAGATCAGGACAGTGCCCAGTTTTCCTTCCCACATATGCTGTTTCAGGTTCCTTCATTTCTTATTTCATAATGAGATCTTAGGACTGGGGGTTTTTGTCACAATATCTGTGCTGTCATTTTTCCTAGAGCTGAATTCAGCCATTACTAGAATCAAGAATTTGGCTGTGTATGATCTAGTGGGATCAAGCTTCCAGTTCAGTACAGTAACCTTTCCTCTGACTCTGAACCCACTTTCATGTTTTACACCTGTACTGGGCTGAACCTGGCTGGACACCAGGTACTCACTGCAGCCACTCTCTCACTCCCCTCTGCAACTGGACAGAGGAGAACAAAAAACAGCGAAGGATTCATGAGCTGAGGTAAGAGCTGGGAGAGATGACCCACTGATCACCATCATGGGCAAAACAGACTCAAAGTGGGGATATTAATCGAATTTATTACAAACAAGATCAGAGGAAAAGAGTGAGAAGTAAAATTATCTTAAAAGAACCTTTTCCCCACCCCTCCTTCCTTCCAAACTCTACCTTCTCCCCCGCAGCAGTGCAGGGGGACAGGGAATGGGGATTACAGTCAGTTGTTGTTTCTGCCCCTGCTAAGGGAGAGGAGTCCTTCCCCTTCTCTCATGGGGTCCCTTCCACAGGAGACAGTCCTTCACAGGCCTGTCCAGCATGAGTCCATCCCTCGGGCAATGACTCTTCCCAAACTGCTGTTCCATGGGTCACTCCTGCATGGGATGCAGTGCTTCATGAATGAGTTGTAGTGGCATGGGTCCCCCATAGGGACCACAAGTCCTACCTGGGATAAACCTGCTCCAGCATGGGCTTCCCTTTCCACAGGCTGCAGGTCCCCAACAAGACCTGTCTCCATCTTGGGCCTCCCATGGGGTCACAGCCTCCTTTGGATATCCACCTGCTCCAGCAGGGTCTTCACCATGGGCTGCAGGGGCCTCAGCTCTGGTGCCTGGAGCACCTCCTGCCTCTCCTTCTGCACTGGCCTTGGTGTCTACCTTGTTGTTCACGTGTTCTCACTCTGCTCTTTCCTGACTTGAATTCTTCTCTATGCAACAATCTTCTGGTCTTAAATATGTTGTCACAGAGGTGTTACTATCACTCCTGGTTGGCTCGGCCTTGGCCAGCGGCAGGAAGTTTGTCCTGGAGCTGGCTGGCATTGGCTTCACCAGACAGGGGAAGTTTTTAGCAGCTTCTAACAGAAGCCACCCCTGTAGCCCCTCACACCCCCCCACTACCAAAACCTAGCCACAGAAACCCACTACAACACCTAATGGACGAGCAACCTAACAGGAACAGACATTTGGAGAAAAAAAAGTAAATAGTGTAAAAATGTCCTTCTGAAGCTGTGCTCTCTTACACAAACAAATGTTTTCTTCTAGCCTTGAATCCTGTCTCCAAAGGTTTTAAATGTGGGTGTCTAAGGAAAGAGTGAACAGAGAGGGCAAGGAACAGTGATGCTCTTCCATGATTTGTGGTTGTGAGATATCCTGAACCAGAGATTAAGTCTTTGTATAATTATATAATGCTATGAAAAAATCCAGCTGTAAAGGAATATCTTTTATTTGCATACTAAAACATTAATTAATTATCCCTGCAATTCTCCTGTACTTGCCAGGAAAGAGCTGTTTTATTTCCCTGGTGGAGGTAATCGATTACCACATAACAGGCTAAGAAATACCAGAACAAGAAAGAAGCATGCAGCAAATGTGCAGGTGGGAAACTTTTGCTACTATCTGTAGTAGATAACAGTTTATTTCCATGCAGACTAAAAGCTGTGAGCAGTCTTAACTTGTCTACAATATTCATGCATCTTTTGCATAAACTTAGGCCAGTTTTACAGTTGGCCTGATTTGTGGGTACTTAGGGAATGTAAAATCATGGTATTATGTGGTCTTTGTGTGGAGGAAGTGCAGAGCTTCACTTGGTGGTTCAAGCTTATAAGAACTTCATGCTTAGGCTGGAAGGCTTGAGGTGCATGTTCCCACGCTGCACGCAACCAAGGGAGGGTTTCACGCTAACCTTATCTTCATACAGCTGTAATAGACAGGTCATCTTGAGGGGCTGCAGAAATTGTTTCTCAATAGCTCACAGGTTATTTTTGAAACTCAATCCATCTAATTTCTTTAATGGCATAGGCAGCAATTGACATTATGGAACATTGTGGAGTTGCAATACAGTATGCACTAGCTTTTACTATATTAAATAGCTCATTTTAACTCTGTCTTAAAATGGAATCCTTCTGCATCTTTCATTTAATGTTCATTACATAAGAAACAACCATAAACCATGACTTTAGTCCTTGACCCAGTGGAAAGCATATTGAATACATATCTTTCTTCGTAGCGGTCCTTGGCAATAACAGGTTTAATTTAGTGAATTTAGAGTTGAAGTTTATTCCTGTATGAGTCATAACAAAGGCTTCATGTTCTCAAAGCCTTAAAAGCCTTTTCACTACAAAAAAAAAGAATTTCCTAGATTAAAATAGTTGATCCAAAGCATAGGAACTTCTTTATCTACTGTATAGATCTTGCAGTAGATCCACTTAATGCTACAGGGAGAAATAACATAGTCAGATGAAAAGTGGTGAAGTAATAGAGAGTAAAACTAAGAAACTCCATGTTTTCATCTCTTACGTGTATTGTTAAAAGTCAGTTATTTTTCCAATGATTTTAAAAATTTCAGTAACTTATTGCTTCAGGTCAATTCCATAGACAAAGATCTATGGATTGAATGGAAATGGCTTAAGCAATCAGCATGATATTTTAAACTCAATTTGCAAACCAGAGTTCAAGTTAAAAAAAAAACAACAAACAAACAAAAACAAACAAACAACAGCAAGAAAAATTATAAAAACTCCAAGAAGCCACTGGTTTAAGAATTACTTCAGTCACACAAGGGCTCAGCAGCTGCATCCATGTTAGGTAAGACACTTACTGTTTTGGAATTTGTTGTCAGCAAAATTTATAAAAACAGCTATATGACAATGCTTTAGCAGATTTTTGTCCAATAACTCTGCAGTCTTCTCCTCTCTTTGAAATGGAAGTCTACCAGATGAAATTGGCCAGGTTGTACTGTCAGCCTGCCTAGTACTGAGTCCTTGAGTTGTAGTTTCCTTCAAATACATTGGGCTGTCGTCTCCTCTTGCTCTTCACCTCTGTGTACTTTTTAAGACCATTTGTTAAGTAAAGAATTTAGAATCTCATGTCTGCAACACAGCATGTGAGGCTGCTGTACTGTTGAACTAGCTTTTTGTATACTGGGTTTTTTCTTACCAAGATTGGATGACGTTGCTTCCACTAAAAGGTTGATTCACTTCAGTGATTGACAGGAAGGTGACCAGGAGATTTGAAAGCTTCAGAACAGAAATCCCTTTACTAAAACAGGCTTGTTCTACTTTTTACAAAATTAGCTCCTCCAGCTCTATCAAGGATTAACATTTTTTTGCAACTCAGAAAATGGTGTACAAAAAAAGAAATTCTTCGTGGTTCTATTGACAGCTAGCAGTACCAAAGTAGATTATGCCATTAATTAGAAGAAAAGTAACACTTGCAATATGGCTTTAGTGATGTATTTTTACTATGTTCAACTGTTGAAATATAAGATCAGAACCTAACTACCTACGTGTTAAAATGGCGAGCATTTACATCTTCTATCAGTTTAAGTACTGGTGTGATTTTTTTTAACAGTTTCTTCTCCCTTAAATTCCAATAATTCAAAGAATTTCCATGTCAGAGTTTTGCCCACTGATCTAGCAGCAGTATTTCTGTAGAAATACAGGTATGTTTTACTTATGTCCACAATGGAAGGCTAAGGGTCTGAATAACCAGTGATAAATGTGCTGCTTTAGCACTCTCCTCATTCTCACCTTGTCCTCCAGCACAGCCAGCAAAAGTAATACTCCTTATAAGATCTCCACTGCTTGCCAACATGTATGACAGAAATTTAATGTATATCCACAGTATCTTTAGCAGAAATAATTTTTAAGTGATGAAACTCTACCAACCGCAGATCTCAGGAGTAAGGATGTTTTCATTCTATCAATCTCTTTCTTTACAGGCTCACAGAGAATCCTAAAGTCCATTCTAAGACCAAAGGGATTTCAACCCTGATGAGTAAATAGAGAAGAGATTCAAAGACAAGGGGCTTCAAGATGCTGTTGATTCTGTATGAACATGAAGGTAAGCATTATCTTGGCATTATCATTGAGTTTTTGTGTTCCCTACTTCGTCCTTTCATTTTCTAGAACAGAGAAAGATGAACATGTCCTCAAGCAGTGGCATTCTCAATAAAGCAGATCTCCTTGTCTCTTGTCGACCATTTATTTCTTTTCTGCTTAAAATGCCCACACTCTTTTCAATGCATATTTATATTTAGAAGGTAACATTTCATTATGCCTTATAAATAGCTATTTTATCTCTGAATAGATGTAAGATAATATGTATAGGAACACACTGTTTCTGTTCTTCCACTCATTTTTAGTACATAAACAGATCTGGCCATCATTTTCTTTGAAAAGGTTATTCAAAGTGTCCTTCTCAAGATATTTCAGGCCTTAATTTTGAAAATACCCTGGTGGACTTGCCTTCAGAATCTTTATTGCTCTCTTCCCCATGTAAAAGTCACTCATGTGGACAAGTTTTCCCTGTTTTTCCAAGTTTCCTTAATATTCCAGAAAGATGGAGCAAGTAGTGGTGGGAGTTTGCAGATGAGGAGTAAACAAGGAATTTCTGGCACCTGATGTTTGAGAAGGAATTCTGAGGATTAATTAAACTATGAATTCTCTGATAGAAAGGTACTCTGGCTAGGTTTTTCTATGGGCACAACTTCAAGCCTCGGTTTTATTATCTGCAACCATTTTGATCTAATTGCTGAGAAAATACAGGGAAGACTCCTAATGACACAAACCCAAGGAAATATATCACTAGAATAAGAACATTGAGATTTACGTTTAGTCTGAAATGCCACCCAAAGATGATTTTCCAAAGGCTTTCTGGTTCTCTCTTGGAAGCCTTTCAAGCATTTGTTTCCCCTTGGGACTTCTAGAATTTCCCTGTTTAGACTGGAGGGTCTCTGAAGCAGAGGCTGTTTTGATAAACTGTGTGTACAGCACCTTGCACAATGGACCTCTGATCACAGCCTGCATCTCCATGTTATGGCAATGCAAATAAATATACGAACAACTGTCCTTGAACAGGAAGGAAAATAAAAATCGGATTCCCTGGAGAGTTGACGCATATATGGTAACCAGTCTCTTATCATAATAATGTTGTATTTATTGAAATCCAAGATTTAGTAGACGTTCAACTTTCTTGGCATGGCAGAAGTAACTCTCCCATTTTGTCTTATATCCCTTGTGCAGAAGTTTTTGCTTGTTTGCTTTCTATCCTGTTTTGCCTGACACTAGGGGAGACTTTGTTTTACTAACATTTGTAGCCGTCACTTTGATCTGCAACAGGAAAGCTCCAGATTGGCTTCTTTGCCCATGGGGAAACAAATGAGATCAGAATATGCCAGTTTTAAAAACCTCAGTGGACTGGCTCTAGAAGAAATAGTTCTTGTTCCTTAGCTAATTGTGAATTACTTCTTTATTTTTTACAAAAAACACTATGTTTTCTACACATGGTTATTCATTTGTGAAGGCTGGAGGCTGATTTCTATTTATTCCTGACACATATGAGGTTGTTTGTTCCTTGTAAATAAAAGAAATATTATAGTTTCCAAAGTCTTTCATTTACTGCAGGTTTTTGTACTTGCTTGTTTTCTAATGTTCCTCTCTCCTAGGAAAATTGTCACTCTTGACAAGTACTTTCAAAAACATATGTCGTTATAGACCAGGGTAGTGTAATATCAGATGGGGTGTGGGTAACAAAGGGTTCCCTTCGGTTCAACGAGCACTGTGCAATTGCACCAGTGATCATGACTAAGCTGAATTCAGACCAGCTTCCCTCTTCGCTAACGAGGGAGGAAGGGGGATTTATCCAAGGCATTTTGGAGAATCAAAGAGGGGAACACCAGAGTAGCAGATGAAGGCCATGCCAAATCTGTCAGTGTCTCCTGCCACAGCGTTTGAGGATGGTGGTGACAGGGGAGAGAAGCACTGGCAACCATGTTTTGCTCTCGGTGTTCAGCCTTTGGAGCAAAGTGTACTCCATCACTTGCTCTGGGATTTTGTAATCACACAGGAGAGGCTCAAGTAAGGGTGTCTCTGTTACTTACTGAGTCTCCTGGTGGGTGAAAAAAGTCTGGATAAAAGTCTGAATGTACTAAACTGCCAGGCTTTTTGGTAATAGCTGCAAGTGACTGGGTATTGCAGCACATCTTAAGGAAAAGGTGACCGTGTAGCCCGCTATAAAGGACTGACTTGTGCAAGGCAATGTGGTGACTCAGCCATATCCCCTGCACACCCCTCTGCACTCAGTTAGACCTGCTAGGCTCTTCCCTGTTTCTGCTTGTTTGCACTAGAAAGAGAGGGAAAAGTCTGCCCATGTTCCTCCCCCGTTACACTGTGACTGTTCAAGGGAGTCTGGAGTTTCGTGTGATAGGTGCGAATGGCTGGAGAAGGATCTTCCTCGTTGCCAGCTTCCCCCTTGCAGATGTTTCTTCCTTGCCTCTCTGTGTGAAATGAGCAGTTTGCAGGAGTATAGAAAATTCTAGGCCCTATAAGGACTCAGCAGGTACTGGGAAGAGTTTTACAGGAATACGTATTTAAAGTTGAAAACAAGTTTTCTTTGACCTTTTTCATGCCCTGTTTGTGCTTGTTTGCCCCTGTTGTTCATGTTGGTGCAATTTCAGGCTGGGGGGTATAGGAGTGGTCATAGAATAATAATTAAGTTCGAGTATTTGCAGCAAGGCTTTTCATTACCACCAGAGAAGTGACTGATTGTAAGAGAGAACCTTAAGGCATTGTGAAAGCAAAACAAAACAGTTATGTCCAGTCAGAACAACTCCAGTTTTAAATTTAGCTTATAACAATCCTTACAAAGTGTTCAGTCATTACTAACAAAATGATGTAATAGATAGTTTTGCTTGAATAAATATGAGAACTCTGGAGTAGATGTCTGACAGCAATAATAACTTCTCTTTTTTATTCTGTTTTCATCAAATGTTATCATGTTGAACATTAGCTAGCTACCAAGACAGTTTATGATTATAAAAAGAAGAGCTTCTTTATCCCATCACAGGAAAAAAAAGGAAGTTATCCATAATTCTTTTCACAGTCTATGGACTATATAATATAAATGGTTGAAGTGAAGCCCTCTAAGATGGTACCTTTTGGTCTTCTTTCTCCCAAAGCAAGTGCCAAACATTTAGATTTTTGTTGTGTTGGGAAACTTCAGAACATACCCACATAACTTACTCAGAATAAGAAATGTGTCATTTTTCTTTGGAAGAACGTTGTACTTGCTGGCAAACTTTGTCCTGAACAAACATTGTGAAATTTTGACTAGGGCAGCCATTCAAGAATACCTCACAACTTTGTTGATTAGTGGGAGATTCCTATATTTGCACAGTAGTTTCTAGATCGAGACAGTTCCTTTCAAGAATGAGGATATTTTTGAAGGTACCTTTAGAAAATCTATCTAAAAATTCTAACTACTCTAATTCTAGAATCCAGAAAACAAATAAACCAGCTGTTAAGGAGTGTGGCTGGCAGGTACCAGCGAGTTAGATGGTAGCGTGACATTCACATGAACTTCCTGTAGATAATTCAGCCTTACAGCAAATCCTATAATTCTCTCCTCTTATCCATCTCAAATATTGCAATTATTGCAAATATGACTTGGCTATTTCATGAGGCATTAATCATCTTTATCAGATATTTGGCTTTAGAAATTATTTTGTAATGTTGTTTACTTTGTTACTCAGAGATGAGTTATTGCAGAATAGTAGTGTTGGCCATGGGAAAAGGCTGAAAGGAGGTAAAAGGCTTTATCCTTTACATTAAGAAACAATTGTAGAATGATTATGTGGCTAGGTGTGCACTTTCAGAGGCAGCTATGCCTACTCCTTGCTATCAAACAGTGAATAACGGTTCCATGGTTTGCTGCTAAGTTTGGTTTTCCATCCGATTCTCCTTTCTAGCAAAGTCAGCACACCTCTAACGTGTGACTTCATTGGGGAAAGCAGTGCCTACCAGGTGAACTTTCTACAAAAAAAAAAAAAAAAGTAATATGACTTATGACTTGGTCTCTTGCGTCTTGTATCCTTGTTGAATCCTAATGCTGGGCTTGAACTGGGGGCAGATGCAGTACAAATCCCCATTGTTCAAATCCCAGCCAGAGTCTATGCCCTGCTTGCAACTGCAAGGTTGCTTAATTGAATTTAATGAGGTTGTCCACGTACAACACAGTTGGCAAGTAGTTGCCAGAAGCCTCTGATGAGTTCTTCTGAAGTTCTAGTCCATAGGGCTAGCTTTTTGTAACCATGACTGGGTCTGGCTACTGTATAGCTTCTGTGTAGAGGGTATTGTAAAACGTGATTTCCCAGGGGAAAACCAACCCAACTCTGCTCTTGAAGCAAGCTATTTAGCTGACATAGAAGAGCTGTCCAGACTTTTTCCCTGATATCCCGATTTACGCTTGCAGTTCAGCATGTTACATCAAGTTAATATCTCTATCAGCATGTGGGTGGAGCATCCTCTGATTTTTGATTTTTTGCTGCAATTGAATAGATGGGCATGTTGCAGCCCAGTTGCATTTAACATTACTTTTTATGTAGCATTCATGGCTGAGATGTCCAGCAGTGAATTGACTTCTAGGAGAGTGTGGTTTATTCTCCATAGCCACACAGTCCTCCAGCAGTGTATGGAAGCCGTGAACTAGACAGTGAAGCTGAATCAGCCTCTTCTTCAGACTGCACTCCTTCCCCACACTTGCCCCACTATGGATGAGTGTCTGAAAAATTAATTCCCCAACAATTCCTCCACAGATGAAAGTGGTACTAAAACACCTTAAAAATAAAAGGAATCATTGTTCTTATCCTCTGGAGATTAGTTATTAACCTGTGTGATAGGTACAGACTAGAAAACACAAGTGTTTTAAGCTTGACATGTGGTTAAACTGTGAATACAAAGTATGGTGGTTTGGTTTTGCTTTTTTAGAAATGAATTTTATCTAATCTTATTGATATTCCAGAGTTTAAGAGTAGGCACAGAGAAGTGAGAAGCATATGATCTGTAGATGTGAATATTTTCTCACCTTAAAATAGAGATGGCTGGTTTCTACAGAATTTTTTGGTTTCAGATTCAGGTGTCTTCATATAAAAGAATTCTCATTGTCTCAATTCCCTTCCCTTCTTGGTTTGTTATTAAAATAAAGTAACATATATATAAACAGCTCAATGAAGGAAGAACTTTTTCTCTGCTGTAACAGCTCTGTATTGTAAGAAAATGAGATCAGCCTTGATTAATGGGTTTGGGAAATTTACAGATAGGGAGAAGCAAAGGCTGATCCCTGGTGGACTTGCTTGTGTGACATGAGCTGGCCCTGCAAATCTGAGACAATCTTGCATTACTCTCCTGACAGTGAAGTTTGTAAAGCTTGGCTGATTCTTATAAAAAGCTTCTTGCTCAAGGTTCATAGAAGTTAACATATGAAGAGAAGGTTCTTTATTTTAAAAACTGTTATTTTTATATTAAAGAATGAGCAGCTGCAGTGTCAGGAAGGCTTCTTCTGAATGGTGGGATGGGGTCTAGGCTTGAGGGAAATTCTCCTGTCTCATCTCTGGAACTGCCTTTTGTTACTTGAGGTTAGGAGTGTGTCCTTCAGGATTATTCCAATCAGATGAGACCTATTGAGGAATCACTATGATTTTAGCATATTGGCTCTATTAATCTCTTTAAGAGAGGACCATGAGACTAACTAAGCAGTCTGGGAATACTTTCCTGTAAGAAACAGCATGGTTCTCGCGTCTATGTGTGCCTAGTGTCCTGCGTTCAGGGATGATAAAGTAATTTCTGCCTCTGAGAAGGGATAAATAAATGCCAAACCCAGAGGGAAAGAAACATGTTGTAGAGCTTGACTGTAAGAGGGGTAGTTGCAGAAAAAGGATGAAAAAGAATGTCTACAGCTAGGACTATTTCTAAAGGAAGATATGGTTGTGCAAGAAACCTGCATACTGGAGAAAAGTAGATCATCCAGAAAAAAGTTCAGTTCAAAGAAGCAGGTATGAAAACAGAGCATGTGGATCTAGCCTGCAAAATGGAAACAACAAAGTTTCCCTCTGCCTTTATATATATATATTAAAACATTTAGAATTGTGATGAAGTCTGTTAGAGAAGTTGATAGTGATGGTGTTTGCTTGTTTATAGGAGGAGAGTAGAAGGCTGGAAGAAAGCAGAGAGAAAACAAGTGGGTGTGATAGTGCATCTCATAATTAGATAAATGGAGTTTTTCGTTCTGTCTCTTGCTGCTCCTCCACTTCCAAATCATGTTGCACTTCCAAATTTTCTTGCATCCTCTGGCTTCTTCTTACCACATACCTCTCTAGCCTATCAAATATTTGTATGAATTCTCAGTCCACTATTCCTGAAATTTCAGTCCCCTGAGAAACTTGTGCTAGTGATGATCACAAGCCAGTTATCAAAACTAGAACCTTACTAGGCAGGTTGCAGGACCAACCTAAAAAAAATCCCAGTTTAAATTGATAATCCCTGCCTCAATAGTATACAGACTTGTGACACACTATGATAAGTGAGATCAGTAACTGTCTTTTTCACAGTCAGTTTGTGTAAATTAATCCTCATTAATCCTCCTTGAAAGAAACCTGCTTAAGTCATAACATTAATTTCTACATCTGGGCTCTCTGCTGCAGTCGTAGGAAGAAAATTTAGCAGTTGCAGTACAAATTTGGAAGCTTGGTTCAACATGATGAGCAAAGCTTGGTGAATAGGGCCAGCCCTGGATACGCAGATTGCTATATATATGAGGCCAAAGCAGAACTTCGTAACTTTCTAGTGTGACTGCAGCATGAAATAAAATGCTGTCTGAGGATTTCCTGCAGATCATTCACTAATTTGTGATTATACAAGTGCCTTTTAATACCTGTAGATTTCATTGGTAGTGAGGTGTCAAAACAGAATTTAGGATCCTATTTGCCTTTATCACAGGGTTTGGCACTTTGTTAGCGTTGCAATCATATGCTAAGTTTTTATCCCCTTTTTTATCAGTGAATTTGGAAATTACTTGTAAATAAATATTTCCATAAAAAATATTTTTTCTTTTGAAGTTTTTCAATTGGAAAGTTGAAATTGAATACATAAAATGGAACAAACATAGGTCGTTATAATAAAAATGGACATCAATTTAAGTCAGTTTTGGTGAGGTTTTTTGTTCAATATTTAAGCTGGACACTTCTACAGTTTCCAGCTGGCTCCCTTCAACAGTTATGTGTTGTAGTAATCAAGCACTATGACATCTGAAATTCTATGAAAATGCTATCTAGTCCCAACTGGGAGAACAATATCAGGTATTTCACAGACTTTGAAAGGGTGACGTGCCCATACAACACTGGATATAAGGCAGAGAACCGAAAGTGAAAGACAAAAGGAGATTTCTTCCCCCCTTCGATGGAAAATTCCACATGTTAATCTCTAGAGGAAGCAAAACACAGGCAAACTTGCCAGATTCTTATGTCATCTTCGAAAATTTCTTGTTCCTGTTCTCCGCTTTCAGAATTTGAAATTGTTGCAAAGGCTGACCTACTATTCCCAAATGAACAGAAACATGTTATTTTAATGTGAGTTTATGATAAACTGTGATTTTTTTTTAATTATTATTTTTGATGTTTCTTGCTTTTGGGATTCATTTTTGGGTATTGCCCAAAGGTGGTAGCACTGATTCAGAAAGTGGCTCTCCCCTTTGAGTCAGGATTCAAAAAGCCATTTTATTGTTGCCCCTTTGGATGAAAAAGAAGTTCCAGTGTTTAAATACAGCTAGCTACAGCTAATAGTATAGGCCCTTGAGTGCAAGTGACTTATCTCTCAGTTTCAAAGGACTCCAGATATCCTGCGTAGCATGAAGATGAAACAAGCATTACTGCACAAACAGTGGGGTTAGCATAGATGATTACCCACAAAAAAGCATACGAAAATTACTGCTTCTCTTCCCCCTCCCTCCAGGTTCCTCCTACATTGCAAACAGCGCATGAAGGTCACCTGCAGAACATTGTGGCTGGGTTTTGGGTAAGGGGTTTTTTGTTTGTTTATTTGTTTTCCTGTATAGAAAAAGCAAACAAGGAAGAAATATTTTTGCCCACTGAGGGCAAAGGAGTTGAAATTCTTGGTTTCTGCCTGTTGCTGCTTTTGGTTTCAAAATCCCACTGGCAAAATTCCGAGGTCTGGCTCCTACTTCTAAGCTCATGGTGAGCCCAAGTGTCCTTTCCAGTATATTCTACTTAGAGAAAGCTAAATGTCAAAGAGCAAAACTGTAATGGAACCGGTTGGTTCCTATTAATGATTTTTTTTTTTTTTAAGTGTTGAGTGGCCATTGCTAGCCACTGCGAGTTTTTTGCTTTATTCTGCTAATCATGTATTGAGATCCACCTTGGTATGTTATTTGACTTGTCCCACCCTGATTGCAGGTTAATCATAGCTGTGGGTTATAGAATCAGTTGTCCAACAGAACTTCAAATGTGCAGTCACCGCTGACATTTAAAAGCAGACTGAACAAATTAAAATACCTTCTACACTATTAACTGAGTCCTCTCCTTAAATACTGAAATATTCTCATAAAATTATTTGCCAAAAAATAAAGAAAGTTCCTGCTCTCTAGAGCACTTTTAGTAAAAAGCCACACAGAGAAACAGATAAAGAGGGAGAGCTTGTGGATTGGACTGCAGTAAGGATACTTTGTCAGTACTTGTTACCATTATATTGATGCTTGCTCAGTGCACATGCACATAAATACAGGACATCTTAATATTGTTCTGTATTGACCAGCAGCTAGCAAAATCAGAGATGAATGTCACCAGAATATTTGGCATTCATCCTCTCCCTTATTCATTACGGTGTGATTGACAAAACCAGATGAATTTCCATTGAAGCCCCTGTGATAAAAGATGAAGATGTGCTTGCCTGTGTGGAGTGGTCCTGAGCGTGTGCAGATATTTCAGTCTTATGGACTGCTTGATCATCCTTCCTATCCCTCTGCAAAAATGCCACTTCACTCTTTCCTTGAGATGTTGACATTTGTTGGCTTTCTGCAAGTGGATGCATGAACTGGAGATGGGCACTTTCATAGGCAAAACATGGTTAGTTGTGTAGTGGTTTCCCTCGCCTGCAAACCCTTCTTTTTCTGTAGCATATATAGAAACTGGTTGTGAAATACTGTCAAAATGCAACTTCCTCCCTGGGTAGCAAAGGCCTCCTTACTTGTCTACAGCAGCAAGCATCTGTAGAGGGAAGGGATGCACACCTGGAGGCTGATATTGCCTCATATCATTGGGAACATTTATGTTGTACCAGGCTGCTAAAGGGGCAGTTGTAGCTCTTTTTTCTTTCTAAGAAATCTACCTGACTTGTATATTTGTGTTGTACTTTTAGCATAAAACATGTTCTCAGATCTCTAGGACTTTCAACACACAATCTCAAGAGTAGGGCTTCTTAACTCTCAGCCCTTGCAAGACACAGTGGTGTCAACCAAGTGCACATTATATCCATGGTGGATATGGGATGCACAAGGTGAATACCAAACCAACATTGACCCTGGCTATATATAGGCTTTTCTACTATGTGATCTTTGCAAGAGTTTGTATCAAATACAGATGGTTTCCTACTCCTGCTGTTAAAGGGATAAAAACTCATGGATATCAGCATATATGGTAGAGTCAGTATAAAGCACACTGGAAAAGGGAAAGTCTGTGTCTGATTTCCATTTTTATGAGAATCTCTGTTCTGTGCTAACAAAAGGCACCATAAACATGGTGCACGAAACTCCAAATATTTGGGTTTAGTAAAAGAGCACAAGAAGCAGGAGCCAGCACAGGGTTATCTAAAAATCATGAAAGATGTGGACAGTAGGAGAAGCTTGCTGTAACACTACTAAAGGAGCTTCTTCAAATGCAGAAAAAAACACCCAACACAAGTGTTCAGAAAAGCCTACAAATAGGTAGTAGAAAGAAATAAAAAAACCAAGAATTGCAGATTAATATCTGTCACTCCTCATTGCAACCAAGTGAGGTGACTCAGCACCTTTAAGGGATCACCATTTATTTAAGGACCCATAATTTTAGGTACACATAATTCTAAAGTTCCTGTATCTGTATTGTTGGGGAATGCATGCGAGATGCTGGTCTCTAGGAGATGAAGATAAAAACAAATTAAAGTTGCCAAATATGAGCAGCAGAAGTGGCCCAGGGATGTGTTTTTAGCTCCTGAAGAGGATTAGAATTCCATCACCTGATTCGGGTAATGATAAAATATCCCAATCCAGGATATTTTAGGATATTCAAGAAAAAGGCCTTGGGCTTTTTCTGCTATATATTCATTAACATGATCTAAAACCCTCAAAAAGTTTAACCTAAACTCCTGGATCAAAGATGCTTTTGCAAACTGCTGTTTCATTGCACTCAGTGATCATGAAGACTGACTTCGTGTCTGCCTGGGCAAGCCTTTGTATTGCTAGCTTCTGCCCATCAGGCTACTAAATTTATTAGCAGTGGTGATCCCAAATTATCCCAGATAGTTGGAAAGCATTCAAAAGCAATGGTAACTGTCTAATTATAGTGAATTCCTGATCTGGAGTTTTTGCTAAGGACATCACTTTATAGTCAACTGTCATGAGGGCATCTGGTTTGCTTAATTTAATAATTTTGACCATGCAATCTAACCCTTTCTGCCTTTTATAAAAAAAATTATTCTGAATAGCAACCAACAAAAAATAATTAATTGATCGAGATTAAGTAATTTATAGTAATTAGTACTAGAGTTCTCAGTTGAGTTCTCAGTCTTCAGAACAATATCCTGCTGATGAATATTGTTTGGGTACTGCCCAAGCACATTTTCAAGAAATTTTGAAACTCCAGGGTTCATAAATAACCGGAATTGTTAATTTTTTACAGAAAAAAACATGGTAGAGGGCATGGAAAGGAAAGAACAAACAAAAAGGAAGTGTCTATCTAGGAATTCAGGTGAAAGAACAGTACATATTAGGCAGAAGACTAGGAAGGAGCCAGAGACTGAAGAGGAATTAAGGGACATAAGAGAAAGGACTGGAGGAAAAAAGGCTGAAATGGAAAATTAATGAGAAAAAAAAAGTTCTTTTGTAGTCTGACTTTTGAAAAAACCTTTTTGGTGCTGAACATCAGCTAGATTTTTTTGACACATTAATTTTCTGAGCGAAGTGTTTTATTGCGTGTGCAGTCCTAGTAGCAATTGTCTCTGGCATGCTTAGCTCACCCTTCCTTTGTACTTTGGTTGGAATTATTAGCTACCAGTATGCCACTAAAGGAAAGTTCAGCACTGATCAGTAATAAAATCTAACTTGCACTTATATAGAGGAAGGACTAGATAGGCTCATCCACAACTGCTTCTCTCTATTACTCTGAATAGATTTACCCTAACAAATATATCTTCCTTTCATATGAACAGTAGTCAAGAAACAGTAACCCTAGTAACTTTTTCTAGCTCGATGTTTTTTTCCAGTTTACAAAAGTCCCCAACATGTTGAAACACAGAAGAGGTGACTGTACAACAGAGCCCAAGGCTAACCTTTGTATGCAAGTGTTAGCTTAATCATGGAGAGAAAGATTAGGAGAGGAAAAAAATGTAATTGGATGTGTTTTATTCAGTAATTTCATTTTGCTTTTAGAAGAAGGTTTCAGGCAAAAAGATAATGACAGCAATTTATTAAATTTATCCAATGAAATATTTCAGATTGTGTTAGTAGACTGAAGTGATGTTTACATGTGTAGTTTTATGTATAGTTTCCTATGGAGACAAGCTCATTAGGTGAAGATTACATGTCTCTAGTTATTCTCCACCTATATGCAGTCTACTGAGATGGGTATTGCAAAAGGACAGGACTTGCATAATTGATAACGTGGGCTGGAATTTCTTCAACAAACTGCCTCTTCTTTGGGGATGACAAACTCTGAGACAGCTTGTCAGAGCCTCTTCTCTTAGGGACAGACAAGCTGTGGTTTGTCAAAACCAGAGTAACATGTGTGAAGTCTTCAGATTTGATTTCTTATTCAAAAAATGTTTTGGAAAATTTCTAATTTTGTCAAAATGATGCATTAGAATATTCTCAGGAAAAAATGTAATTGTGAATTTAAATTTATCTGTCCCCTACCTAAACCAACCACGAAGCAAAAAATGAAACTGAAATGAGGAAATGCAAATATTTTGAACTGGGGGCAGTGACTTTTTGTGCCCTTTTTTTTTCCCCTTCCCCTTTGGCTTACCAATTCAGAAAGTTGTTGAGGTTTTTTGTTTCCCAAATTATGAAACAGGATAAATTTTCTTAAGTTTCACGATCTTTTAGGAAAACAAAAATGTTTTTTCTGGACTCTAGCAATCAGGACATGAAACTTGTTTTCCATATGTAGCAATGCAATGTATGTAAAATATGAATGTCTTTCACAACGTAGCTCATTCTGGCATGTGGCCAAAGTGTAGATGTCTATCAGAGATGAGCTTGGGAAGAAATAGATGAGGAAATTTTATGCAGTCTCACGTTTTCTCTTAGTTTATGTGGGGGTGTTTTCTTTTTATATTTAGTTATTCCTGTATTAACTGAAGGTAGTTACCCATTAGTGGATGGAAAGGAATAGTCCTGTTCCCATAAAGGGTTGCATTGCACTAACTTGTACAACAGGGTTGTACAGCTGTTCAAGGACTTGGCAAACTGGGGCTATGTATGTTTAGATGAACCCCATAAAATTTCTACATTTGCATAGCCAAATACACATGCCAACTGTACTTGCACAACACCTCACAGCTGTATGCACAGGTAACCTGCAGCAGCAAACGCTCCAGTAATCTGTTTGCTCATGCAACAGCCACTTAGAGACTCTTGAATATTGAAGTTCAGGGTTAGAGCTGGTCCATGAAAGTCTACTGAAGTGCATGTGAAGCCTAGTAAGCAGTTTGCAAGGAGCCAGACTGAAGCCCTACATAGTCTCCCTGGAGTGCAGTGCCCTGGTGGATTGCTGCAGCAGCTCTTTGGAACCTGTACTAAGACCGTTCCTTACAATGTACAGTTAAAAATCCAGGATGTTTCCAATTAACTTTGATCTCTGGAAGAATAGGCTGTTGAACATACGTTATTTCAAGCTGGAACTGCAAATGCAAATTACTGTGAAGACAATAAATGGTTTTGAAGTAGGTTGACCAGAAAGTTCACGTTCATATTGCAGAGGTGGCACACGTGGTCATTCATGCTGACAGCTCAATACCATTCTGCATACATGAATATAAAGGGAGGCGATGTCCTTCTCGGCATTCTATTTTTGTGTCCAGAGACACCTATCACACCTCCAGTGCCCTCTACTTGTTTGTTTGGGGTGGAAATCATAGAATGGTTTGAGTTGGAAGGGACCCCCCTGCCACAGACAGGAACACCTTTCACTGGACCGGGTTGCTCAAAGTCCCATCCAGCCTGTCCTGGAACCCTTCCAGGTATGAGACATCCACAGTTTCTGTGGGCAACCTGTTCCACTGTCTAACCACCCTCATAGTAGAGAATTTCTTCCTATTATCTAATCTAAACCTACACTCTTTCAGTGTAAAGCCATTCCCCTTGTAAAAATCTAGGTGCATAGGCCAGAAGAAAGGAGCAGATGATGGGATGCTCCAAGCAAATCCCCTGGGTCACAATGTAGGTGCAGACTCAACTAAATCTCATTACCATAGAAATACTTGTCACCTGCTAAGTGGAGATTCTTCTGCTTTGGACCACTAAATATTATTCTTACTACTTTTATTCCAGTTCTCAAGGCTCTTATAGCCTCTCCAATTTCCTTTGTGTCATTGAGTTCTCTCAGTTTTCCCTTTCAGCACTGCATACTGCAGTATACCCTTCTGCCAGCGCCTTATCTTCCTTATAATTCTGCTAATCCACATCTTCTCTAGTTTAAAACAGCAAGCTCCTGTATGCCACTATATCAGATATCTTGCAGGACTTGACATAAATCTACCACAATTCCAAAGTCAAGAAATCAGTTCTGAGAGAAAGATTAAAACTCGTGGCCCTGTTTCTATCAAACCAAGCTGTATTTTATGCTATTTTCTAGCTGCTTCCATGTGTTTTCATGCAACAGCAGTCAGACTTACAGGTAGTGGCTACTGAAATACTGAATTACACCTTTCACCTTTTTTTTTTTTTTTTTGCTGTACTCCAGTCATACGGTTGTACTTTCACAGAATCACAGAATATGCTGAGTTGGAAGGGACCCAAAAGAATCATTGAGTCCAACTCTTAGCCCTGCACAGGACCATCCCCAAGAGTCACAGCATATGCCTGAGGGTATCATCCAAACCCCTCTTGAACTCTATCAGGCTTGGTGCCATGACCACTTCCCTGGGGAGCCTGTTCTAGTGCCCAAACACCCTCTAGGTGAAGAATCTTTTTCTAATTCCAACCCAAACCTCCCCTGACATAACTTCATGCCATTCCCTTGGTCTTGTCACTGCACACCACAGAGAAAAGATCATGCCTGCCCCTCCTCTTCCCCTCACTAGAAAGTTGTAGACTGCAATGAGGTCTCCCCTCAGTTTCCTCTTCTCCAGGCTGAAAAGACCAAGTTTCTCATACAGCTTCCCCTCAAGGCCCTTCACCAGCTTTATTCCCAACATAGATACACAATATGGTAGAGATATTTAAAAGAGGGAAAATCAGTAATAGCTCAAATCCTCAAGGAGTTCTCTATGTGAACTATGAGTATTCAGGAGGAGTTTGTTGTACAAATCCTTTCAGGATCAGGTTTGACATAAGTAGTCTATCAAGCTAGCAACTACACTAACATGTTTTTCAGTGCAATAATAATTCTTTACACAAATAAAATGGGATGCCACAACACACGGCCACTAGGTCCAGTTGCAGGAAATCAGCATCCACCCCTTTGAAAATATCCGAAATGCCTGCTAATAGTTAACCAGTATGCATAATTAAAAGCTCTACTGAATGCTTGGCAAAACAGTGGCCATTCCTCACAAAAAGCTATGAATAGAAGGAATACTGGAAAAAAAAACCCAAGCCAAAACTACCCAGAGGGTCTTTTCAAATGCCTAATTTTTGTAGGAAACTTTATTTATTTGAAACAGTAGGATACCAAAGATACCTTATAAAGCTGATTAAACTTCACCATGGGTCATATACCCAGTTGAAGGATTTTTTTTTTTTTGCCTCCCAGATCAGTTCATGTGAATATTACCTTGCAATTACAACCCTGGAAATGACCTAGCAATACCTGGGAGCCAAAGAGCCCTGCAGCAAGAGTGGAAACAGTAATATCCTCTTCAAGCACACTTGAGGATCGTTTGGTAAGATGCCAGTTCTCTGGTGGAAAGTACCCACATTTTTCTGGATTAACCTGCATCTCCAACCTCTTCTCTCTTCCTAGCCTCTAGCTCAGCAAACCACTTTCTCCCCAGTCCTCCCTCTACAACATCTCCTGTGCCAACACAATTTCTGAGCCTCCTGGGGGAGTGTTTTGGCTGCACTCTCAGGGTCTCAGTGCTTAACCGTGGAGAAAGCAGCTCAGAAGCAACTTTTGGGGAGTGACTGCCATGCTCAATACTAGCAGGGCACCTTGAGTTCTGCACTGAAGGGGAAAATTGCCTTATGCATGGGAGCAGCACAGAGTCAGTGCCCTGCTCCCAACCCTCCAACGCTGTGATTGCTGACCATTCAAACCCATTCCTGATAGACCAGGTGGCAAGGGACCCATGAGGGTGTTTGATTTCACCTTGTAGAAACCAATGAGACTTCTTCCTTATAACATACTCTTTCATGCCCTACATGTTGAGGACACTGTAGGACAGATTCCTAGAAGAGAGTGGATGCAATTCATGACCTAGCAGAGGAAATAACATTATGCGTATTGCTGGCACTAGCCTGGAAAGACATTAGAGAGAGAAGACTCACCGAACAAGACAGTGAGAGCACTGGAAGCTACAAAAGTCTGCTTGCAAATTTGTGATTGTGCTTGCAAACAAAGGGGTGGATGCTGACTTCCTGCAACTGGACCTGGTGGCTGTGTGTGTTGTGGCATCCCATTTTACTTGCTTTTCCTTAGGGGAATGAGACAGAAATCAAAGCCAAATAAAACAACACTGACAACGTTGTTTGAGCAAACTTGGATTCAGAGAGAGCATGTGGTTTTTGGCTTGTCAGTCTAAGCATGGGCCAACTGATCTTTTTCTAAACATTATTGACTTCTTTTTACATGAAAAAATGTATCAAATGCAACTATTCGTGTAATTTAAAAAATTAATTGAAATACATGACTTATTTTAAGCATGGAGACAGATAACATTCAAGAGAATAAGCCTATAAAGTTCATACTTGCACCCCTCTGCATCTTCTCTAGACATCTGAATGATATTTTCTGCTCTGTATAATCCCTGAAGTAGCTGTGCTCTGCACTTCTCCCTGGGTTATGTGACTGTAGTGAGCTCTTTTTGTTTGCAAAGACTGCGCAAGCTGATTAGAGAGGTAGGTGTGTGCCCTGTAAGGACACCAACAGGGATCTGATCCTTATAGTTCTGTGCAAACCAATACATAACTTTGGGCATTTTGTAGTAAAATACATTTTGTAGTATACGTTGCATTTATGATCACTTAGCATCTCTTGCTTTACTTAAGGGTATATTCTACTGAGTTCTCATGTTACTGTATTTATTTGCAGAAACTGTTAACCATTGCCATTAATACCCTCTGAAAATAATTTGCAGATTTGCCAATTAGGTGGTGAACTTCAATTTTGTGTTCTGTGTGTGAAATACATCATTATAAGGTGCTTTCTTGAAATGTCTTCTCTGAAAAATTTCAAACCGTGTTTGATCTTGCTCAGAGGTTCAACACTGTAATTTCAAGTTCAGCTTGCAGTTTATAACTCTGCAATCCTTTTTTTGAAGAGCTGCTAACCAATTATTCTCCATCCTATGACTTAAGAGTTGCATATTTGTGCCAAAACCATAATACTTTGTTCTTCTCTCTGCTAAACAGAATGGTGTTTTTGCAGAGCATTTCTCCAATTTTCCTACAGGCATGCATATTAATAAGAATAAAGTTGTGCCCCTAAATCAGCCTTAACCAAGTCATTTAACAAAGGTCAGGCTTGTTTAAAATGTAGTCACAGGAGTCCAAAGAAATGAATAGATGTAGATGGTAAAGAGGAGAGCTGTAATACAAAAGCTAAAATTATGAAGCTGTGAAAACATTAACCCTTGGAATAATGTTTGTATTATGGTTCTACAAGCAAATATAAAAAAGTTTATTATTATGCCAATGAACACAATATTATGTCTATTTTTGCTAATGATCTGAATAGCCAGAGTTAAATAATTTTGAAAATTAAGTGGTTTTTCAAAACAATCAGCATGTATATTTTTATAGAGATGCATACACATATACGTTTTCTTTAAGAGTTATGGACCTTTATTCCTCATAAACCTTTATTCAGGTTTGTTCCATAATTTCTATTCCTCACTGTATATGTGTGTGAAAACATACAATCAGTAGTTGGAAAAATATTCGAAGTCCCATTGGGTCCCGCTATCATGTCACTTCTCATTACAGAAAGTAACAGTGTATGTGTTTAAAAGTGCTGATGTGATCACTGGAGTGACTGTTGCAAATCAACCTAATTCAGCTTTTCTAAAAAACCTGCATAAAATCCGAGTGTTTATCATATGCATGCCGGTTAAAATCAGTACAGATAATTTCAGTTGTAGGAATTCTTCAGGCACAGGCTCAAGGAAGCTTTGTACATTTTCTTTGCATGTATTTTCTTCTACAGAAGGCCAGCTACAAAAAAATACAATGCACAGAGAATACAAACACTAATGAGGAATATTAGATCAAGTTGGCATGATAATGAAATCCTTGAGGAAATTCCTCATTTTTCTCTCCCCTATTAATTTTTCAAGTACATCTTCTCATAAACTACTCTGATTGCTTGACTACCGAGATACTATTAATTTCTTCTCTTTCCACAAGAATCCAAGATTTTAAGGGTAGATACAGATAATATTTTTCCGCATGCATGGAACAAGGCATAAAACTGCACAATGTGATTTTTGCTCAAACCTAGACTGACTATTTGAACTGTATCGTCTTTTCAGAGAATAAGTCAGCTCCAGCTTTAATCTACAAGTGATGGCAAGTCTACTACATCTATGTACAAGCTGACCTAGAGGTTAGATTCTGATACAAATGTCTTCATCCTGAGTTTCAAAATGTAAACTGTCATTGTGCATTTATTTTCCATAGCCTCCTATGTGAAAAAGATGTTTGCTACTGAAAACCCCAAGTTTTCTTTAAGAGCTTTCTTCAATTTTAGCATTGTCAAGCCATTTCCACACTTTCATAACTCCTCAGAATAATATGGTTATTACATGTGTATAAAATCCATTCATTTGCTTCATTTAAAAGGAAAGAATAAAAGTATTAAAATACTGAGTGATCTTTCCTGCCCCACACAGCCCAGTGTAAATTATCAGTCATGGTTCTGACACCAAATTGTATTCCTATTCTCAAGTAGAATCCCCTCTGGATTAAAGTAGTTATAACTTAATTTTGAAGCTCCGAATGCAAGCTCCCTATCAGAGAATATTGTCTTCTAATAGCATCTGGGGTGAGCTCAAGTTATACTCTGTGCTCTGATCCTTACTCTACAAGCCACTGATACGTTTGTGTATTGCAAGATTACTACAATATTCATCTATGTTTGTGAAGGTAAGTCAAAGCAGAGGCCATTAAAGTAGAAAGTGTTATTAATTAGTAATTAGATTAATAAATAACTGAGTAGGAAGAATTCTTTAATTCTGCATTGAACTTTTCTTTTAAAATAGAGTATGGTTTCCTTACAGCAAAACCATAAGAAAAAAATCAAAATAAATACATGTTAATTATACTCCTGGACCTGCTTACATGTCAAAACTATTTTTTCAGTATTGCTTCATTGTTGAGGGTTAGTGTACTTCACCAGCAAGTGGCAGAACATGTCCTAAGTAGGGATTTTCCATTGCATGCCACAATTACAGACAATTGACACTTGATTATAATAACCAGCAGACTTTCATGAAATAAATGACACCTGAGTAAACTTCATAACCTTTTGCCTCGCCCTACCCTGGAATGTATCTGTGCTGTGTGAAGGCTAGGAACAGTTGTGGTGGTTACAAACAGAATTATTTGAAGCTGGGAGAACATGGACGTTTGCTGAGATAGGTTATATTAGCTAGCTTATACACCATTTGTAATGGCTTTTAGAACTATTTACTTGTGTGTGGTTCTGAGTATGCAATATGGTAGTCTGGTTATACACTTGCATTCAAAAGTTTCTCTGTTTCCTGAGTCTGATTCAACCATGTCCAGTGTTATACTAGCTCTCTGCTTACGTCAGTGAACATGAAGTTGAGGTGACGCTACCAAATCAAAATCATTTTGTACAGAAGTGCAGGAATTGTGCCACTTGTTTTGGTGCCTGTGGTTTGAGCAGCAGCAAGCAAAGCTGTTTGCCTATGCAAACTCATCACTTCGTTATGTAACTGTCTCTTGTAAATTTGCTTGCTTCATGACCACATCCAGCTAAACTACTGAGAGCTCACAAACAGTGTGCCAAGAGAGTTTGGGTTGCAGGTGTCTCTGGCTATGAGTAGTAAGGTGTAAAATTGCAGTGCAGAAAAGATCCATAAAGGTACAGCTTTCAGCAAGCGTGGTGGACTGTATTCCTGTAGACTGAGAGTTTCTGCTTGAAAGGCCCATCAGCAAACACACTTCTGTCACCTACATGGTGAGTAATGTGAAAGAAAAGTTTTCTTTGTTCAAAGAGCAAAAATTAATGACTGAGAAAACAGATTTGTACAATCTTGATGCTGGCTGGAGTGGGACATGCTGCTATCGCGCTATGTATTGAGACTTGTCACCTGCATGGTTGCCTCTCAGTACCCTTAAAACTGTTCTACCTGTCCATCCTCCTTCACATTCATCCACTCAACTCCTGGATCTTACTTCAGAATCAGAGGTACATCTGGAGTCAAGAAACCATCCTTTAACATTTCTTGTTCTTCTTCCATTCTGCTGGGGAGGAACAAACCCTGACAACTGCAGCAGCCCACTTGACTGATGTGTATCTGGATCACAGAGAAAGCATGGGCAGTGTCTGTTAGATGTTTCAGATACTTAATCGTTGCATAGTGTTGAGAACATTTTTACACTGTAACAGGATGATATTTAATATGTTCTTAACAATATCATTGTTTTCGGCCCATTCTCAGTTTTGTTATTTTTTAGCAAAGGTTATTAGACTGTGGAATTTGTTCATCTTAAACGTAGCAACTAACTTAACAGTTCTGACATCTGAACTTTAGAGAACCCTTAAGAACTCTTAATTGCTTAGCTTAAAAAAAAGTCAAGGCCCAGCACAGAACAGATGTATAGTAATAAACTTATCTCATAATGTCAAATGATTAAACAGTGGATTCTTTTTTACATTTAAATATACAAGACTTTCCATTAAGGGACTTTGTTGACTCTGATAACAGTTTCACAACCATTAAGTTTATTTCTACAGCTATTTGTTAAAAGCCAATAGGGAAAATAATAGAAACTAATTGAAAAGCAAAGCAAACAGAGCAGAGCCTAGAATGTTTCAGTTAATAAGCAATAGAGATTGTATTGATTTCATTTTATAAACAACATTAATCCTCAATAACAATTAAAGTGTAGACAGGTTGCTTGTTTAAGTTATCAGATAAGATGGCCTACTCAGGTATATATCTTGGGTAGTAATTTGAAAAGGATATGAGGATTCAAGAATCTATTGATCTATCCATCATGATCCTGTCTCATGAGAAATGTCCTTGGCAAGGTGCAGTAGTTCTTAAAACATTATAGACTGGCAGTGCAAAATTCCTACTGCTGGAAAACTTTGCAAGCCTGAATGAAAATGGTAGAGTTTCAAAACTAGCTTTATGTATTTTCCCCAAATTATAGGGATGACTGAAGTGAGGTGTCACATCTTGTCTGCTCCTAGTTCAAAGACCGTGGAAGTGAGTGCTTGTAGCCTTAAAGCAGAATCTGCATTCAAGGCTGTGGGAAGCTTTGGTCCTGGGTATCCTCTGCTGGCAGAAAACTGCAAAAGCTGTTCCTGAGACACTTCTGCTCCCAAACCAGGAGCAGAATATAATCCCCCTTCTAGATGGTGGCTTTGAACTCTAAGGAAGGCTGGAAAATAATGATGTGAGTGCAAATCTCTAAAAATACAAAGGAAAGCTTTTGGTGTTTTACACAAAGGATAGCAATGCAATATTCACAGCTCAGGTGTTGACAGGTATTTATTTGCAGTTGCTCTGTGACTTTGTGTGCTAAGTGGTGACTGAATGCTTCTGGAGGTATGTTGGTGTAGCTGCCTCTGGAGGTGCTCCTTTTGTTTACCTGATGGTGTAACAGCAGCTGGGAAGAGCAGCAGGGCAGACCCCAGTGTGGCCAGGCTGCCCTCTTTTATTGTAATGGGAAGTCCAGAGATGTAGCTGGACTGCTAACCTGTGCCGAAGACCACACTCTCCCATTATGAGTGCTTGTCAGTTCCTATGCAAGGTTGCTGAAACTGGCTTGGGGAAATGTGTTGCGTTGTCCTATTACCTTCAGCTGTAGTGCAGACATGAACACGGAGCTGTGCTACTGCAGGTTGATCTGGCTTTGGCTAAGGGCCTCCAGCACAGAGTAGCTGACTTGGTTCTTATCCTGTGCTTAAGCTGCTTGTGGGTTCATGAATAAGCTGCTCTCTTCATCTCATGGTGTGCAGGACCTGATCCAGTGGCTTGCTATCAAAATGCCTAATTGGCCACAGTCTGCACACAGCTTCATGTGGAAAGGTCACTTAACCTTTGTTAAACCACATATGTTTAATGCAGGGACCTGTGGTACAAAAGTGGATGTTTGGGCTCAGGTTCCTTCTCTGCCCCAGGGAACACTGAAATTGTATCTCGTTCTGCTGGCAGTGGTACTAGAAGTTGCTCAAAGCCTCATCTAACCTGGCCTGGAACACTTCCAGGGATGAGGCATACACAGCTCTTCTCTGGGTGACTTGTTGCAGTGTCTCATCATCCTCACAGCTTTTCTCCTGCTGAAATTGGGCTGATTTTTAGGGACTAGTTCAACATCCCTTAGATTAAAAACGAAGGAAATTAAAAGGAAGAAGGAGGAAATTGAATGTGATTCTATGATCTCATGTTAACAACTCACGTGGGAGAGAGGACAGTTTGATGTCAGTTCCTGTTTTATTAAACACACTGCACAAAAATGTGAAATAGGCAGTAGAATAAGAACTGACACACTGCTTTCCTCAATCTAGCTGAATGTCCAAGAGCCTACGCACTCTCTCTGGCGAAGATAATATCTGCTTGTTCCAAATAGGGTGGAATAGCTTCCACAGGAAGGAACATTGATCCCAAACTGTCTAATGGGCTCTTCAGGGAATTCAAATTCTTTTATGATGAGGAGAATGAGTCCGTTCCTCTGTGGATATGGGTGAAGTCTCTGGTTCTGAGCCAGGTGGACAAAGCAGGAGTAACCTCCTCTAGCTGTACATTTTGATAAACAGTGTGCTAATACCTCCAACTGTACCAGAATCTGACTGCGGCACCAGGTTTTGAAGTTCGTGGAGGGTATCCCGTGTCCTAGAAAAAGGTAGGATTTAAGACAAGGTCTTCTCAACAGCTGAAATGTTGTCTTTGGGATCAAGTTTATGACTCTAGAGAAGTAAAAGTGAATAGTGCCATGCTAGAAGCTTGTACTTTAACGTTCTTTGTTCAAGTTAAAATGCATTGCACTATATACAAATATATATATGCACAAATTGCTCCATTTTAAAATGGAGCAGTATGACAAAGATGTTAAACAGCACCAGTCCCAATGCCAACCCCTGAGGAACACCACTCATCAGTGGTCTTCACTTGGACCAGTGAGCCATTGAAAACAACTCTTTGAGTGTGACCATCCAGCCAATTCCTTATCCACTGAGTGGTCCATCTGTCTAATCCATGTCTCTCCAGTTTGGAGACAAGAATATCATGTGGGACAATGTCAAATGCTTTGCACAAGTCCAGGTAGATGATGTCAATCACTCTTCCCTTATCCACCAGCACTGTAACCCCATCTTAGAAGGCCACCAAATTTGTCAGGCATGATCTGCTCTTAGCAAAGCCATGCTGACTGTCACCAACCACCTCCTTTTTTCATTGTGCCTTAGCATGGTTTCCAGGTGGATCTGCTCCATGATCTTGCCAGGCACAGAGGTGAGACTGACTGGCCTGCAGTTCCCTGGGTCTTTCTTTTTTCTCTTTCAAAAAGTGATGGTAATATTTTCTATTTTCCAATCAGTGGGAACTTCCCTGGACTGCCATCTTCTCAAATATGATGGGTAGTGGCTTAGCCACTTCCTTGGCCAGTTCCCTCAAGAACTGTGGATGTGTCTTGACATAAGTCCCATGGACTTACGCACCTTGAGGTTTCTTAGATGGCGTCAAACCTTATCTTCTACAGTGAGTGTTTTTTCATTCTCCCAGTCCCTGCTTTTGCCTTCTGCAACTTGGGCAGTGTGGTTGTATCACTTGCTGGTGAAGTCTGAGGTCTTTCCCATATCCTGGGTAACTAGGTCTTCCGTCTCCTTCTGGAGAGGGACCAGATTTTCCTGAGTCTTTCTTTTATCACTGATTTACCTATGGGAGCTTTTCTTGATGACCTTTAATATCCCTGGACAGATTTGATTTTATCAGAGCTTTAGATTTCCTAGCATGATCCTGGACAATTTCTCTGTATTCTTCCCAAGCTACCTGTCCTACTCTGTAGGACTCTACCTGTTCCACTCTCTGTAGGTGGAAGCATATATATGATTAATTAAACAAAAATATATATAATAATAATAAAAGAAAATTAAAATATAAGAAGAAGAAGAATAGATATGATTAATTAAAGCAATACAGATAGTTGGAAATAAGCGATGATTGAGAGATAAACTAAAAAAAATGAGATAAATGGAAGCATTTATTCCAAGTACATTTCTGTTTATGATATAATTTCTTGGTTTTAGCAGAGGAGGCTAGAAAAGATGGCAACAAAAAGGAATTAACAAAACTGCCTGTCTTAGGGGAGAAGCTTGCAGTTGCCTCAGGTAGAAATTTCCTGTTAACTTTTGTAGTCCTTGGAGAGTAGCCGACTGTCATCAATTCCTGGTCAATATTTGAGTAATGCTCTTTGGCAAGTCACACCATTTGCTATTTGCTCGATCAATGTATAATAGCCCAATGACTCAATATTATAAAACTCAATGACCTGTGAAACTTCAACATTTACATTTCTGTTAAAATCTCAAATAGTTCTTTATTAGTAGGAACTCAAGCTAAAATGCCAAACAGATAAGCATGATGACAATTATTAGCTAATTTCTTAGTCATACTGAGACAAATTCTAGTGCTTTTACTAAAACTGAATACTGTGAAATGAATGAAACTACTCATTTGGAAAGACAAAACTCATCACACACTTGAGGGATTAGGAGATGCAGAGGTCTGAATCTGTCTTGGGCAACCCATCTGAATGTTTTTGTTTTATTTGTCCTGCTTACCATGGCATGTTGTAGTTGTACCCAAATGGGCATACAATATTTCCTGACTTGTCATGGGAGTCCAGTGTTTCACAGGAACTCTCTGCATGAACCACAATTAGTTATCTGGTTGTCAGTGTCTGTGCAGCTTAGCAGGTTTTACAGTGGTAAATATATTATGAGATGAAATCCTGACCCCATTGAAAACGAAGTGAAACTCCCAAGGGACCATATCCCAGTCCTGGTGGGGAACCTTCCATTTACAGCCTCCTGAATACTGCAGTTACAGCCCGTTTCCCATATTCTCACTGGCTCCTGACAGCACAGGAACAGATCAGAGGCAGAGAGGACTGAGGCTTTTACTGCTAGCTGGGTGCTCACGCAGACACCGCGTCTCCATGCAGGAGTGCCAGCCTCTGCAAACACGTTTCTGCTGACTGGGCACTCCCATTATGTTCCTGTGCAAAGTCAAACCTCAAAACTTAAACTGCTGCTGTAGATGACTTACACTGTTTAAGGCTATGTGTTCAACTGTCCTGAAAGCATTAAAAACACTGAGGTGGGCCATGAGGTCTGAAAAACCTATTAGGATCTTGGTCCAGTTAACAGCTCCAGTTAACGGTGGTGAGTGGTGTCAGCACTTTAGTGCATTTCAGTGCCAGATCAAATGCGTAAAGTTAAACTAGTTACTGCCAAACACAGTTTGTAGACACCAGAGAACAGGTGCAACAGAGATGCAAGCAAATATCTGCCTCTCATCTGTTGTAATTCACAACCTCTAAGCTCAGAGACCGGTGTTGTGATACTGTGAATGTCCTGCATCAAACATGAGTGCTGATTTGACCCACTGGCTTGAGTTAGAAAGTTCAGATACATTAATACGTTAGTGTATCAGACTTACATCCTAGAGTGGTAATTCTGTGTTAATAAAGTACCTGTAGGTGCATTTGGATATTGCCACAAACTGAGATGCTTCTTTTTTTAACTTCTTTCATTTCCACTTTCCTTCAAGTACAGTGAATTGAGGAATCATCAGTAAGCTAGCTCACAGACACGTTTGCCAGAACAACCATTTCAACAAACATTAATTTTTCCTATTAAGAAACTGGCCATCAACCTGTCAAGATTGGATTCAGTTGTGAAGTGAAATTAATAATAAGAAAAAAGAAGCTCTTAATAATAATCTTACCTAATTAACAGTGAGGGCTGGCATAAGAAACGTTCTGCTGACCTTTGAGACACAGCACCTGAAAGATTTAAAGAAAGAGAAAGCTAGCAGAAAATGTGAGAGAGAAATGAGAGAAGCACTCTGCCGGCCACACCTAAGTCTCCAGGGCAGGTCAGTGGAGCACATGTAGGTACCCAAGTAAGCAGTGGCCACAGCACGTAACGTCCAGGTCAGTGAGCCTCGAATATTGCTCCCATACATTGCTCCCCAAACCTTTGTGGAATGGGTTGATATAGGCAAGGCTTTTCAAATAACACACTAGAGTAAAATACTATCTGGCTGCAGAAAGGAGAAGAAAGATAAGATTTACAACTCTCCCAGTATCTCCAAAGAGCCTTTCGGACAATTTCAGCTGATTCTGACCATATTGGCCATGGTATGGCACCTCTATTCCAGCAGCTCTGTGTGTCCCTCCCTTTGCACAATGGGATCTGTTTACCTTACACTGTATAAACGCTCTGTCAACATATGTGTATATGTAAGTGCAGGTTGTTACATGCACTTACTACTTGAAGCAACTAAGAGCAACTGTTGGGTCACTATTTGCATGAGGAATGTGTGTGGGTTTATCATTATGTAAAAGGTATCAGACACACCTGCTAGAACAAATGAAACATTTCTAGAAAAAACAAACCTGCCTTCTACTGTAGTGAGTATCTGCAGTGTGTTCTCTTGCGTATTACGCCATTTCACCACGTTTGGAACGTCAATACTGGCTTGGGAAAGTTTGTGCTACCCCATTTCGTGCAGCTCCTGTAACAAATGCTAGGGAAACAAATTAAATCTGAAGCAATGTGAACACAGGCTAATGAGGGAAGCGGGAAAACTAAGGTTATGTCAACATAGTGCAATATTGCACAGAGCCAAAATATTAATATTCCTAAGCAGCACTGTACAGTTGGATGTAGCAACATGAGGTAACTTCTTAAACTACATCCATACCACAGGTGTTTGCTTGTCAGAGCTTGGTGACAATGAAGCTTGGCATTGTCACAGCAGTTCTCTCTATCTCACATGGAGCTTGCACTGGGTTTGTCCTGCCACATCTTTCTTTCAGATGTTTCAATGGCTCATGCTTGTTTTTGGTGGGAAGTGACATGTTCAGGCTGCCTGTGAAACCAAGCTCTCTTGTCCAGGAGATACAAGTGCCCCTGGCTCCCTGCTCCCTCTGAGGACAGCCCTCAGAAGGAGTCCTGCTGAGATCTGGAGCTGCGTCATGCTGGACTGAGGAACGTACCATGCTCTCGTTTGCCCTTTTCATATGTGTGAAAGGGTTTTACCCCCATTCTAGGAGTAAAAACATGCTTTGGAGGCTAAAGTTCCGTTAACCCTGCCTACCAAGTATTTATTCTGCTTGCTCTGTAGTAAATGCAGTCTCACCCACAGACTGTGAGGCTGTTGAGCCTTTCACAAAAGTTCTGTTAATTGTGTTATGTTAAATAAAAAAATTGGAACTATTGATCATAGATGTATAAAAAGAATGAACAGGGTACTCCACTTGAAAAAGCCAAGCTGTACATCAGGCAAACCACAAATATTGTTAATTATACTAATTGTTTGAAGTACACAGACAAGCAACTACATTGACATTGAAATAAGAGTAACTATGAAATAAAAGAATCTGTGAAGCAGTGAATGCCTGTTTAGAGTAAGATGCAATAAGTAGCAATGTGTTCAATATATTAATACAAGAAGCATAAAGACAGTTCATTACTGCTCAGTGTGTGTTGTTGGGCACCACATTTGCTGTGCATGGATGAAGGAAGGTCTAATAATGAACATAAATATAGTAGGTAGTTTATTCGCAGTGTTTCTCATTGCAAATGTAAGAATTAGCTCTGTGTAGCTTTTGTGCATACAGGTCTGAGATCTGTTTTCAGTGTTGTGAGAGAAATAAACCTACATAGTCCTGAACCTGTCACAATAATCTCATATTTTTCAGTCAGTGCACTAATGATGTGCCACGTTGTCTTGGTTTATTCATCACTTGCACTACCTAAGCACACTTTGGCTCGTTTTAGTTTTGGCTCCCTGTATCCCTGTCCCCCCATCTTAAACTGGATTAGTGCTCAGACCTTTGGTGGAATGAGAAAGACTCGAGTATAGTTTCTCTTTGAACAGTCATCATTGTGGACATAGTTAATCTGTGCTGTCAAACAAGGCTTTTTGCTCATGTCAGGAAAGAGAGTAAAATAAGTGCCTTTGTTCTTCATGTCAGGCTGATAAAAAGCAACAGAAAGGAAAGGTGATGCTACCAAGGTAAAGGAAAGAGTAATGTGCATGCTTACTGTGTGCATATATCCCCTTGCACCTGCACACAAACCATGACACATATTTAGTGAAATCCTGCTTCAGTTTTTCCAGTACATGAATGAATGAATGAATAGACAGGGAAGTGAATAAGCCAAATTAATCTTACAAGTCACTCCATTAAGGGCACCAATTTTGCATTTTTTTTTTTTTGACCAGTGGGATGATCTCTGAAATAAATTTGTGCTTCTCTTTTATTTATAAAATCCAAGGCCAGGTCTTCCACCTGCTTCAAAGTGTGTCAGTAAACCTGAGGAACTGAATCTTTGTATACCTAAAGTTCTGTATGTTTTATATCATCAAATCTGGCACCCTCCATCACTGCCAACATGTATCCACATATGAAAAAATATTAGTTGAATGTCAGTCCTCTTGTCTGACAGGTAGTGTCTTCTGCTCAGGAACTGATTGAAAATACTAACGAAAAATGGAGACAATAGGAAAAATAAACAAACATGAGAAGAAATATGCAATGCTACAAAAAACCCCCGAAAATTAAAGAGATGAACATAAGGAGAGCTATTCAAGTGATGCTGACAAATCAAGTTCTTCTCATCCTCTGTATATATTACAAAAAGAGTCTACATGATAAAATTAAAAGTATACACTTAAAACTCACAGAATATGTCTTGTTTGCTTACTATGCTTTGGTGGCCTGGCAGATACCTCTTCTACACTAGCACCTAGCTAGGAAAGCAAATTAACTGTTCTTTTGTCTAGTTTCTCGCTCCTCATAACAGGAGATAAAAGGAGCAGGTGCAAACAGCTTAGATAGTCACTGGTGGTGTTCATGCAGTGTGTTCGACCACGAGTTCCTACCCATGATGTTACATTCTCCAGAAATACCACTGATGATACCACTGATATTGCGGAATGTGCAGTGAAGTCTGAAAGAATCACCTTGGCTTTGCTAGCCTGTTTAATGTTGACTACATTCAACCTACATTTCTCTGTAGAAAGAAAGAGAAGTGGGTGGAAAGGCAGAGAAAGGGAATCTTCCCTTCTTCTCCCCTTGGTACAATTGTTTGCATTTTCTGGCAAATGATACAAAAAAATGAAAGTGGCCGAGTTCTTTCTTGCTTTCACTCAATAGCATTAAATCCTTTAGGCTTTCAAACAGCCAGGACAACTCCATTATAGTGTTTATATTTCATTTCTCTAACCTAGATTTTTATGTACAGAGTTCTCAATGGTTAAATGTCTCTCATCATCCATTATCTTAAAATTAAACATATAATCACTGCAGGTTCCCTCTGCACTTAGGAAGGTAGTAATAGAGCTAGGAAGTGCTAATGTAGTAATATCCTCTCTTCACATTACAAATAGCTTTTTATCTTTGATTATAAATGAATTCAAGGCTTATACTGGTGCATCTTTGTGGATGTATAAGTAATTTGATGATGGGTTGTTATATTTTTAACTTCTCTGCTTTTCTTATGTATTTTACACTACTTGCCACTGGTTCCTCCTTAACAAATGTGAGACATCTTCCATTTGGCCATTTTGTTTTTAGCATAATTAGTCTAATTTACTAACAATACGTTAGCTGTAGTTTCTTGTCTATGTATTTTAGTGACAAACTAATGTGGTCAACTCCCATCACATCACTTGATAGAAGGATTTCTTTCTTTGACACTTCCCATCTTCTCTCCAAATGATACCCTTCTACTATCTCTTGATGGAAACTTCTGTGTCACCATCCGAGGAAATGGAAAATCCCAAGACACGTGTGTGCACACACTCAACTACTAGAAGTACCTTCTCAAAAAATGCTCTCAGGGACCTATTCCTAATGCAGATCACACAGGCTGAAATCATCCTCTCTTTTAGGCCTAATTACATCCCTTATATAAGTGGAGCCAGCTGGGGTTTTTTCCAGCTTCTTCAATTCCTACAAGGTTACTCTAGCTCAGTGACTATCAGGTTACTGTTGCTAAGGAGTTTACAGCCGTACTCAGAGAGGATAATCTACTATCGAGCATCTCATCTGCATCATCACATATAAATCAACTTGGTTTCTTCAGGACTGCTTTTTTTTTTTTTTTTTCCTCCCCTTCCATATCTGACGTGCTGCCCTGGAAAGGAGAAAATTACTGGAAGTTACTCAGGATAAGTTCTCAAGAAATTTTCTAATAGCTTAGCTTCAGCAGTGACGGGAGGGATAGAGGTGAGGGGCCTTTTCTTCTGGCTGTGAGCCATCACCTGTGTAAAAAACATTCTCATGGTGTAGGGTATTTAGAGGAAGGAAATGCATCTCGTATTCCAGTTCTTTATTATGCCAGTCATGTTGGAGGACTTCTTTCGAGCTGTGGTAGGAAACCTCTCTTTTTCTATTCAACAGAAAGTGTTTAGACAATTTGAAGAACTCTTGTCTCCCTTCCTCTATTTGAGCTCAAGTCTTCAATTAGGTGTAATTGAAAAAGGTAGAGTAAATGGCAGGTGCCTGCCTCTTTGGAAGGTGTAATTATGACTAGCTTGCAGACTTGGAATTTTGATGACTGAATAAATAAATAAGACAGATGTGTTTGTGTACACACTGACAGCAGTATAGACAGGATGACACAGGGACATTTGTAGCTCTGTAGTCTCTAGAATGAGGGGAAGTGCTTCCCCCAACCCTTATTTATAAAATGAGCATTTTCTCTCTCTTCAGGTCTGTGGATTAGGTGAATATCAGTAGTGCCTATGAAAGATAATGACATTTGGAGTTGGGACTTACTTATTCATTGATTTGTGCTAGCTGGAGGATTCCCATTCAACATATTCAATATGAGTTCTTATTTTATGTCTACGTCCACTTTATCTTCTTTATATTCTGAGCATTCTACAGATAAGATATTACCTTGAATCTGAATATAAATTGGAATATGTTGCTAAGTAATCCTGTCTCTTAATTCAAAGGTATTCCACAAAAAATAAATCTGTGCAAAGGACTTCCATCTCCTTTAAAAGCATAGCCATGTTGCTGTGTGGCATTTGTATAAATCATAAAAAAAAAAAAAAAAAAAAAAAAAGCCAGGACAAGTATTGTTTGGAATGGAGCAATAGAATATTTGAGTAACCAAGCTCTTCACAAGGTCTTCATGCTTCCTCTGCCATGGCTTGCAGGTGGTGATACTGGGGCAAACAAGGTTTTGCTAACAAACCAGTTGAGAATAAGATGTTATCTAATCTGTAGCTTAATAAAATATTGGTGCTTCTAAGACATTAGCTATCTTCTCGTCATATATTGTTAACCTGCCTATCGTTATTGTATCTGATATCAAAAACTGTTCTCAAAACTGTTTGGTCAGCAGTCTTCTGTTTTTTTTCATTGTCTTCTGTGTTACAGAATAATGTACTCATGTATTACGTCGTATTCTTTGCACGTAATCACAGCACAGTCACTGTTGAAAATGACTCACCATTTTTGAATTTGCAGAGGCTCTAAGAGAAAACTGTTGTGTATATTCTTAACACATATCTTGAGCTCAGTTCAAGAATAGTGTGTTACTTTAAGATGATTTCTTTTACAGTGTTTTACATAGACTTCATAAATGATTTGACTTTTCTAGACCTACTCTGATGCCATGTGGAAGGGGTTCTGCTTTGCTTTGTATTACAATTTTCTTCTCTTCCACTGATATGTAAACTTAAATAGCTGGTATGTTAATTAAAATAGCATGATGATTATAGAAGTTTTGATGGTATATGTAGGGCTGAGGGATCTCAGCATAGCGACTGATAACTTTAAGAGTATCTGCCTTTCAGTTGGTACTTTTCCTCTGTTGTAAATATAATTTCTCATGAACAGTGTGTGAAAAAGTCCATACAAAGGGTGGTTAGGATTGCCTAAGGAAACAGCTTTTCTCATCTATTTATCCTGCAAAAAAATTCAATTGCCAGGGATATGCTTTTATTGCTCCCTAGGGAAAAGAAAAGAAAAGAAAAGAAAAGAAAAGAAAAGAAAAGAAAAGA